>NC_057813.1:550985861-551178361 GCF_018294505.1 Triticum aestivum | reverse complement strand
AGTACAACCGCTTATGGCCCCAGTGCAACCGGGATTCATGGCTATGCTGCAGAAACCCTAGCAAGCGGTACAACCGGTGGTATGAGCGGTAGTACCAATTACATAGAGTAACATGATCAACCGCTCTACTACCACCCAAATACTACCTCGAATAGAAGGGAATCACCCCTATAGCGGTAGTCAAGCTCTAGTTGCACTGGAACTACCGCCCGGTACGAGTCAAGGAGGAGGCTAAGTCCAGAGTGGTAGAACCGCTCCAGTCACCGATAGTACCGATTAGCAGAGGCTAACCAGGACAACCAAGCCACCACCGCCCAAGGACAACCCCATCATAGAAGCTTGTCCGGTGGTTGGGCGGTACCGGGCCAGTACAACCGCCCGTGAAGTTGTCCAAGACTTTCCCAGAGCGAGGCGGTACAACCACCCGGGGGCAGTAGTACAACCGCTGGGTATGACCCTAGGAGCAGCAACCCCAGGGCATCACCCCTGGGGCAGTGGTTGCGCTGGTTGAATTGGGCAGGCGGTACAACCGCCCATACGAGCGATACAACCGCTTAGTGGGTAAAACCACTGCTTTGGAAGGAAATGAGGACCTCTCTCTCCTCGAACAGAAGATAACAATGGGTGGACAGGAATGTGTACGTGCATTGATTCACCCAATACCTTTCGATGTGGATTCTCTCTTAATAGTACGGGTTTCCTATGACCAAAGAAATAAGATTTGCCCCTAATTTTGAAGCATGCTCAAATTTACCCCTCCACCATTAAGTCACTACTCAGAAATGCCCTTCCGTACAGTGTTGTAGCATTTTCCATCCAATACTGTAGCACTTTCCGTTTGCTATAGTACACGTGGGCCTCTGACGGTCAAAGGCCTTTGACTGGACGAAAGGGCATTTCTGAGTAGTGACTTAACGGTAGAGGGGAAAATTTGCGCATGCTTTCAAATTAGGGGCAAATCTGAGTAGGTGGTTCAAGTTAGGGGCAGAAATGCAAATGGCCCATTTACATCTGTGCCCCTAACTCGAACCCACTACTCAGATTTGCCCCTAATTTTGAAGCATGCTCAAATTTGCCCCTCCGCCATTAAGTCACTACTCAGAAATGCCCTTTAGTACAATACTATAGCACTTTTTGTCCAATACTGTAGCACTTTCCGTCTGCTATAGTACACATGGGCCTTTGGCGGTCAAAGGCCTTTGACTGGACGGAAGGGCATTTCTAAGTAATGACTTAACGACAGAGGGGCAAATTTGAGCATGCTTTGAAATTAGGGGCAAATCTGAGTAGGTGGTTCGAGTTAGGGGCAGAAATGCAAACACGTAGAGAACACTGTCGTCGATCTTTTTCATCCGGAGGGAATGCCTAATCGTCTTACACCCAACATAGAGTAGCCGAAGAACTTGGCACACGATTATACCACAAGGAGAGTTGTCATCATCACCAAAACACAAAGGCGGGAAATTCCTTAACAATTGCGAAATGACTCCATATTACACTGAAAATGCCACTGCTTAGACCTGCGTCACACCAATAAAACACGCAAGGGTTCGCTCCCCTGCCAGCTCGCAGCTCCTCTCCCCTTTCCCTCTAGTTTGATCCTCCCTGTAGCGGTAGTGTTCCCTACTCTCTCCAGTGAGGCTACATGATCGTCGGTGGAACCCCATCTTCTCGGCTGCTCATCCTTCTCCTGGTCTCATGTAGTTGCTCCGCTATGGATCGACCAATGCTCCACTCCAAAGGTCGCCGCCCAAATCCGGCTGATGCCCCACTCCAGCAGAAGGCCCCCAGTCCCCCCCTCCTCCCAGAACGTGGTCGTAAGGTGTTGTTGTGGGATGAGCTCATCCAACAAGCTGAGGATCTCCTATGGGTTTTTTTTGCCAAATTCTTATTCTGATCTGCTATATGATGAATTGTTATGAGTTGCTGCTGCTATATGATGAATTGCTATGAGTCACTGATTTATATGATGCTTTCAGGTGTTGCTGCTAAATGATGAAAACAGCTACTTGGACCATGGAATTTTGACAAATAATGGTTCTCTATTTAAATTTAGACAATTATCCTCTGTTTGGAAGACATTGATCCAAGTAGATTGTGCTAAGTAGATGGTATCTTTGCATCTTCATTTTGACTAAATGATGATGGTATGTTTCTCTTTGATATTAATTACTGCGATGGGTTCCATTCTGGATGTTTGGAAGTCAAATTTATATTCATTTGGGCAGTAAAATGATAAAATACAACGCGATATCATTTAACCGGAACAATAATATAGTAAAAGGGTAATATAGACTTTTCACTGACCATACCATAGATAAGCCCCTCTTCGATTCGTAGGATTCTCAAAATGCAGGAATAGAAAAGAAATAAAGGATTGGAGTGGCATGCCCACTTGAATCCCATAGAATTAGCATAGAGTGTTTGATGCCATAGGAAAAACAAAGGAAGTGAAAAAGAGGTTGGAGTGGATGCTAGATTTCCAATGAAATACAATACACATGATTCCATAGGAAAAATCCTATAGGATTCAATCCTATGAATCAAACGACCAATGTAGGAAAAATCCTATGGAATTTCCTTGAATCAAAGGAGACCGAAGCTGAAAAACAGGAAATGAAAAGAACTGGTTGTCTTGTTATCTGGAGCTTATATTTATAGGAGCTTACTTTTATAGGGTAGCTCAAAAGAACTAGCCCTAAGAACCATGGCCAACAACAATGCCAAACAAATAACATGTTACACTAATTGAAATATAGTGACTTACCATACCACGTTGTATAGGCTCACCGTTGCACCACCTTTTTTTGACGATGTTCCATGAAAATGCCCCATACATCTTGTACCAAGAAATCTTGTAATTTATCACTGCTACACCTCATCTGCAAGTTGACACGGCTAATTTGAGATATCTTTACATGATAATACACTGCATATCCCTTGCACATAATTAACCACCAATTAACGATTGTTTGTGTCGCATAAACTAGTCATATCCCTTGCACTGGTATTCCTTCATGCCACGTATGATTTTGTGTAATGTATGATATCTATATCTCTAATTTAGTAGCCAGTAGTAGTAATCATTAGCTACACAAAGGGGTTGTTGGTCGAAAATCCTAGTAAAACATGCTCGTAGGCACACAACAATACAAGAGAGAGACACACTTACAAGATCATAGCAATGCTTCAGTCCAGGATTTTGGTTCACCAAGGTGTTAGATCTAGAAGAAATGTTGTCCTTGTAGCGCTTACTCGCTCCATAACATGCCGCTATGATGACTGTCGAGGTCCGGGAAGGAGATTTGGGACCATGGACGAGGGTGTTTGTGAAGCGACTCCGGTAGGGTGGACGATGATGTGGATGAATTGGACCCGGGGCCGTGGACTAGTGCATCGGTGAAGCTGCTCTGATAGGGTTGAGGATGGTGTCGACGAAGCGGATCTGCGGTCGTGGACGAGGGCGTCGTGAAGCTTCTCTGGTAGGGTGGACGAGAGCATCGTGAAGCTGCTCTAGTAGTGGATGGATGATAGTGTCGACGAGGCGGATCTGAGGCAATGGACGAGGGAATCGGTGAAGCAGATCCGCTAGGGTTGGGGATGGTGTCGATGAAGCGGATCTGTGGCCGTGGACGAAGGCATCAGGAAGCTGCTCCGATAGGGTGGACGACGGTGTTGACGAAGCAGATCTAAGGCCGTGGGGCGAGGGCATCGGTGAAGTGGCTCCAGGGGTGTTGACGATGGTGTCGACGAGTCGGCTCCAAGAGTGTGTAGGAAGGTGCCTGTGCAGATGCGTTGCTGTAGACGAGAGCACCGACAAAGCAGATTATGTGCAGTGGACAAGGCCGACACTGAATGGCATGTGGTACAATGATGGTTGAGCAATCTAAGGTTTCTAGGGGAGGTGGGAGAGGTAGATGCAGCCGTGGAAGCAGATCTGGCATGGTGGACGACACCGGCAGTGAATAGACTCTGGTACGCCGGTGGATGAGTAGTCTAGGGTTTCAAGAGGGGAAGAGGTAGAATCACCGATGAAGTACGGACGTCGAGATGTAAGGTGCTCTAGTGCTTTGGAGTAGTCGTTTTTGCGGGAGGAGAGAGAAAATGGGGGTTCCATGTGGTAGGAAAACGGAAAGTTACCAAAGAAGCCCTGGCCTTTCATGTAAATGAGGGGCGTGTTGTTCTTCGTGCACCAAGGACAGAAGAGATATTCACATGCTCCATGGAGGCAGGAGATTTTGCCGCCCGTGGGATCATTCGTATCCAGTTCAACTAATTTTAGACAGTGCTATCAGGAAGGTGATGATGTGTGACTGTGTAAACGGAGCACGCGTCAACAATAACTCGTATCAAGTCAACCCCAGAAAAAAGGCAATAACTCTGGATGATGCACTCATAACTTGTTCAAAAAAGAATGTGTGGCAGCGCTAAAAAATATACGTGCCATTTGTAAAAACTATTCAAGTGTTTCCAAAAACGCACTCTTGAAATATATTTGTACAACATAAAAAGGCCGTCTAGTTTTGAAAAAAAATCATATCATTCAAAAAAAATGTGCATTACATTTTTAAAAAAGTACACACAATTCAAAACAATTGTACAATGTAAAAAAATATTCGCGTAGTTTCAGAAAAATATTCTCTACCATTGTAAAAACTGTTTCAATGTTCATATGAATTTTTTAACACATATTTGTTTCTTTCCAAAACACGTATATAAAAAAACTATGAATCATGTATTTTAAAAAAATTAACATGCAAGAACCAAATTCAGCAGTAGTATAAGGAAAATGTAAAATGTGTGTCCAGAAAAATAGTCATGTATTAAAAATAAAAATAAAAAATAAAAAGGAAAAAAAGAAAACCTAAAAAGTAACATATAGAAAATAAAGAAAGAAATAAAAACGAAAAGGGAAAACACCCAAAGAAAAAGCACAGAAAACAGAAAATATAAAATGATGGAAAGATTTTAAAATCGGACTGGTCCATAAAACCTTTCCAAAACCCTTAGATGGGCCCGCCTACTCATTAAATATTTTTATTTTTACTAGCAAAAGGGTCCGTGCATTGCAACGAGATTTTTTTCATAATCTTCAATAGCCATGACCATATTTTGCCGCATCACCGAGATACACTATAACTCTCAATTTCGTGAAATCTAGAGCACATTTGAAAATCATGAACATTTTTTTAAACATGTGAATATATTTGAAATCATGGAAACTTTTACATGTTTTAAAACATTTTCTAAAATCAAAACAATTTATTGAATTTTTGAACATTTTATACTAGTTCAAACAGTTTTTAAGTAAACTACGAACATTGATTTAAACAATGTCGAAGAACATTTTTTGGAAATTGGTGGAACAATTTTTGAAATTCGTGACCATTTTTGAATTGCATGATCATTTTCTGATCAGCGAACATTTTACGGATGGATACTATTTTGTAAGTCACGAATAGCTTTTGATATTTTAGGATATTTTCCAATGAACAATTTTTGAATTGGTGAAATTTTGCTCAAATTTATTAAATTTTTTAATACATGAACTTTAGAAAAATCATGAACATTTTTCGTTTCCCGAATAATGTTTTTCAAAATTTTGAACTTTTTTTGAATAAGCAATTTTTTACAAAATCGTGAACAATTTTTGTGTCCACAAATATTTAATGATTTATTAAACATTTTATTTCAAAATTCTATTCTTTTAAATTTTCAAAACCTTTTTGAAGTCCGAAATTATTTAAAGTAGAAAAATAGGAGAACGAAAAAGAAAATAGAAAATAGAAAACGAAACTAAATAAAGGCCACCTGGAAATGGGCCAGCGACATGCGCCGGCCCAAATATGCACGGTTCATCTTCTCCCAGCGCGCAGAGCGAAGTATAGGAGGTCCTACCTCATGGGCCGGTCCATGTGGGGATTTCTCTGTAATAATTTGTCACTTATATGTGGCATTGGTGGGTAATATTTTGTAATTTTTAGAGACAATTTGGGTGACGTACCACCAGAAACAATAGCACCTTTATTATTACTAGCAAACCTGCCCGCGTGTTGCACCCGAAGAGTAAAAAGTTACCTCTCATACTCACTCTCTTCACTGCACTATGCCACATGAAAAACAGTATGATAAGTTATGTTGCGCAAAAAATTAAAAATGTGATATTTTTGAAGTGTACTCAAGTTGTTTCTAATTTATAGACAATATGAATATCTATCTAGTTGCAGGTATCTCTTTACGCATTTGTTGTTGTTCCTCCTCGGTGGTGCCCAACAAGTATTTGCATTACGATGAAAACAACAAAGTATGTTTTATTAATTAATGATGGCATATGCATAAGAGCATTATTTTTGACTTCCTGATATATGTTTTTTTTTTTGCAACCCAAGTCAAGTCCTAATTTGGTTGCAAACATATTACACAGCTCTATTGAGAACGATCATTTTGTAAGGACATGTATACCAAATGTTCAAGGTTGCATATCAATATGGATATTCTTTAAAAAATATCAAGGAAATAATTAAAACAATATGAAAATTAAAGTCAAGCCATTGGTTTACATAAAACTTGTATCAGGAACATTGTACTTTTTTTATACATCAGAAACATTTTATATATACACATTTAATACTTTCCAATTACATGGTCAACATTTTTGAAAACATATTTATTTGTCATGTCTATTTTTTAATACACATTCTACATTTTTTATACATGATTAACTTTTTTTATATACACATTTAGCATTGTCCAAATACATGATAATATTTTTTGAAAACTTATATTTTTTATCTCTACTTTGTTCCATACACATTATAAAAATTTGTAACTTTGTATACATTTTTCTTATACATCAGAAACATTGTTCGTATGCACATTTAACATGTTAAATACATGATTAACATTTATTAAAAATGGAAAAATGTATTACTATTTTTCTATACGCACTGTACTTTTTATGTATATAGTGGAAACAGTTTTTTATACAACTTTGACATTTCTTAAATGCAAGAGTAACATTTTTAAAAAGTCTGCATATAAGTGATTTTTACAGTTTAAATATTCATAGTATTTTGAAATAAAGCCATCAGAAAAAAATACAAAAGTATGTAAAAGAAGTCAAAAAAAGTAAAGGTCGAGCCTGTCCGGGTGGGCGTGCGCTTTTGATTTGCTGAGGGGTCGTTGTGTATTGAATCAAAAGTGACGGCGGACTTAAAGAAGAAAAAATGAATCATTTTTTCCACTTACGTGTGGCATAGGGGGGTAATTCATACGCACTCTAGGGGCAATTCCGCGACGTACGACCAGAAGCACAACGTACTTTATTATTATTAGGGAAAGATAAGGTATATCTATATAGATTTCGCGTATGCCCTAGAAATCAATTCGTTTAGATCAAAAGATGGAATCAATTCATTGCTCGGGTCGCTCGCTCAGGTCGTTGGACTAGTCTGGTTTGTTTCTTCTATGCTGTCTAACTGTATGGAATGGTCCGATTGTACTGGTATTTCTTTATTGTTTTTGTGTTTTTTGTTATTGCATTCTTTTGTATTTTATTTATTTTTTGTCTTACAATTTTAATTGTTCAATTGCCTTATTTTATGTATATTTTATACACATTTCCCCCTTTTTTCTATTAAACGTTTTTATGGTTATACTTTCCTTTTTTACTTTGTATTTTTCTTTGTTTTTATGTTTTTCACTAGCTTTCTTTGTTTTTTATCTCCTTTTCTTTTCTGCATCACATGCAAATTTTTAATATGTATCATACATTTTTGTATACATCAGGAGTATTTTCTATACCTGTTTAATATTTTTCAAATACATGGTTAACTTTTTTCAAACATGTGTTTCGATGTCTAGTTTCTCATGCACATTGTAAAATTTTCGTATACATCTAAAATATTTTTTGTATACATTTAAAAACATTTTTGGCAGACGTTTAATATTTTTACATACAGGATTAACATTTTTTCAAATAGAAGTTTTGAAACATTTTTCTGAATTTATTTGAAATATTTTTGAAATACACTTTATTTTTTCGGAATGATATAAAATACTTTACCAACTACGTAAGCATTTATTAACATTGCATGAATACTTTTCAGAAATGTCACAAGAATAATTCGCGAACACTTTACTAAAAACGTCACGTACATTGTTTTGAATGGTATGACATATTTTTTAATTATGGAACATTTTTAAATTGTATAAACATTTACTTTAAATTATAAAAATATTTTTCCAAAGATGTGTACATATTCATGTATTCTTTTTAATGCTTCAACATTCTTAGAAGTTGCGCAAACATTTTTTAAGCACTGCATAAATATTTTAAATATAATATTTTATTTTAGGATATTTCAGAATATATATCAAAGAAAAAGAAAAACCGAAACAATGAAAGGAAGTGAACCAGGCAGCTATGTTTCTTGGGCTAGTCCATTTACTACAGCATTGTTGGCGAGCTCGATTTATACCTTGTAGTAACATTGTTGCATATGAGTGTCTGTATTTCATGAAGCGCTACAAGTCATTAAAGCATCGTCATTGTGCTCCAAATTAGACATAAGCCAACGACAAAGTTGAGTGCGATTATTTGAGAACCATCATGATCAAGCTTGGATTTTCAAAGAGATGGGTAAATATTATTATGAACCTTGCACTTTTATTTCTTATTCAGTTTTGTTCAATGGCAAGAAGTTTGAGGAGTTTAAACCAAGTCGAGGTATTCGTCAGGGAGATCATATTTCCCCCTACTTGTTATTGATGGCAGTGCAGGATTTTTCGTCCCTCCTAAAAAAATTAGACCACTCATCGTAGATTTGTGGGTTACAAGTGGCACCTTCGGCTCCACCGGTGAATCACTTATTGTTTGTGGATGATAGTCTGCTATTCTTCAAAGCTAATGGTGTAGGGGCGACGAAGGTATCAAACCCGTGGGATAAGTATTGCCAAGCTTCAGGTCAGAAAATAAATCCAAACAATCCTCTCTATTTTTTTAGTAAGAAATGTTCGGAAAACATAAAGGAGGAGATCAAAACTACTTGAACGTCCCAAACGAATCTCTGAATGACAAGTACCTAGGAATGCCTTCTTACATAGGTACCTCCAAATTTGGAGCCTTCAAGTATCTTAAGGATAGTTTGTGGAGTAAGGTGAAAGGATGGATCGAGAAAACATTATCATTCACTGGTAAGGAAGTGTCTATTAAGTTCATTGCGCAAGTAGTGTCGGTTTATTCTATGTCTTGCTTCAAGCTACCCAGAAGTTTATGTGAGCATTTGAACAAACTTATCGGGCAATTTTGGTGGGGTAGAAGAGAAGGGAAAAGGAGACCAAGTTGGGTCTTGTGGATATCAATGACCCAACCCAAGTATATGGGAGGCGTGGGTTTTCATGATTTTTAACTCTCCAATTTGGCATTGTTGGCACGCCAGGCTTGACGATTACTGCGTGACTCGGCGTCATTGTGGTCATGGTTGCTCCAGGCAATGTATTTTTCTAATGGTTTTATCTTAAATGTTTAATTGGGCAACCACCCATCACAGGTCTGGAGGACTGTCATAGAGGGACGGGATGTTCTACGACAGTCTTATAAAGGGGATGGTAATGGGGAGTCTACTCACATATGGGATCAAAATTGGATACCCAGAGATGCAATGATGAGGCCTACTGTGCGTTTAGCAGCTAACCCGCTCAGTAAGGTTAGTGAATTTATAGACAATACAAGTGTAATATGGAGGGGGGATGTGAGTGATACATTTTTTCTGGCAAGTGATGCACAAACTATACTCAATATTTCGCTTTGTACTAGAAACATGCTTGATTTTTGGGCCTGGTTTGATGAAAAGAAAGGCAACTTTACAGTGAGAACAGCCTACCGCATGCTAGCTGATATGAAGAGAAGACGAGAGGACTTGTTAAAAGGCAATGCGGGTGGGTCAAACATGCAAGTAGAAGCAAAAGTCTTGGTTATCTCTTTGGTTGATTGATGTCTTATGATGATAAATGCCATGTGTGCGGAGCACGAGATTCTTGGATACATTCTCTTATTGGATGCTCTATGTCACATTATGTTTGAGCTCTAGCCGATGTGCAGCTGGTAGACCACATTCAGTCTGTCCAACAGTCGAACGCCAAGCAGTGGTTGTTCTCAATGATCGATGATTTACCACATGCAAGCTTGACCAAACTAGTTGCTGCGCTATGGGCAATCTAGTCAGCAACACGAAAATTAATTCATGAAGAAATTATGCAGAGCCCGCATGCGACACATTCATTCATTGAGAAATAAGTTTCAGAATTGACAACTCTCAAGGTGCAGACAAATCAAAATGTAGCTGCTAGCGCTACTAACGGTTCTGGACAAAGACGAGCTTGGCTTGCTCCAGGTCCAGGTATTGCAAAGATCCATGTTGATGGCGAGTTGTCGAGGAATGAAAGGAGGGGGAGCTGCTGCTGCGATGTGTATGGATCACAATGGACAGTTTCTTGGTTCCAATGCGGTGGTTTTCCCTCACATAACCGATCCGAGAACGTTGGGAGCGCTCGCATGTCACGAGGCACTAGCACTCGCTCTTGATCTCTCGGTGGACAGAGTTATTATTTCATGCGATTGCAAACCGGTTATTTCGGAGATCAACGACGGCACTGAAGGTACTTATGGGACTATTATCAGATAAATTGTTGCAAGGGCTCAAGATTTCGGTAGCTACAATTTTATTTTTGAGTGTCGTGAGATGAATAAGGAAGCTTAGAACTTCATTAAGTTTGCTAGATCGTTAGAATCAGGTCGCCATTTGTGGCTGGGAGTACCCCATGACCCAGTTGTCATTCCTGTAAACCTCATACTTGATAAATAAAGTTGGTTTACCACTTAAAAAATCTTATAGTAACTTAATAAGCAATAGAGCTCCTATTCCAGGCATCCTCATTTCATGCTTCTGACGCCCGTTCCTATTGTCTTAACAAACAGACGTACACACACTCTCTGCATCTGGGTCGGCCCATTTGCTTTTTTTCCTGTTAATTCTGCAAAAATGGTGCACACGCAACGGATTCGAACTAGGGGCCTCAACCTTCACAAAACAGCGCACCAACCACATATGTCTACTGATTTCGTTTTCTTCCTTTTATTCTTTCCCTAGCTCGTGAAGCCCCCGGTTTTGGGAAGCTTTTAACCAATTTTCCTTTTTCTGAACAGATTTGTTCGATTTTTCTTTTTTTATTTTTGCCAATTTTTTTTCAAAATCGATGAAACTAAATGCATGAACATTTTTTATATCTTCATGAACTTTGTTTTTCAATATCCATGAAAATTATTTTCAAAAATTATATTTTTTTTCAAAATGTATAATATTTTTTCAAAACTGATGTCCTTTTTTCAAAAACTATGATTTTTTTTCAAAGTTGATGAACTTGTTGTCAAAATCTATGTACTTTTTTTAAAAAATGGACAGATTTTTTTTTAGAAAATGGGAATTTTGTTTTCAAATTGATGAACTATTTTTGAAAACTCAGTGAACTATTTTTCAAAATCAGTGAACAGTTTTTGAAATTCGGATGAACTTTAATTCATGAACTTTTTGAAGTTTGTCAACATTGTTACAAATTCCATGAATATTTCTAAATTCATGATTTTTTTCGAATTTTTAAAATTGAAGATTTAAATTATTTCATATGTTTTTCAAAAGTCTATGGTGATCAGTCAACTAGTCAAGTGGTCAACGGGTCATCCGTTGACTGACAAACCAAAATGCCGAAATGCGCCTGGGAGATGACTGCAGCAGAAGTGGTGAGTGGGCCGGCCCATTCTCTGTAGCTTGTTGGTGCCGAAACTTCTAACTGGCGCAGAAGGCGCCAATTAGAAGCTCCCCATATTCCGTGTTTCAAGCGCCAGGGAAGCTCCCTCGCGCCTACGCATCAACGCTTGTGGGTTGACCTATGGAAATTTCGCATTTCCCCCTGGGTCGCTTGATCGCATTTGAAAAAATATGTGCAAAAAAGTGTTCGCACATGAACACGTCACCGTGTACCTCCAACGCCGAGGGTAATGCACCGCAGCTCACGCCGAAGGAGACCCGTCCGAAAGCGCGGTTCGCAAGCAATCTGGCGGGTGCTTTTCAGGACCCGAAACTCCACGCGCCCGGGAGGGACCCCGTCTGGACGCGCGGCGGCTATGGGCTGCCCTAGGTCGGTTCGCCCGCCCCTAGAGCCTCGAGGATCGCCGCCCTACAAAAGAAGAATGGACGAAGAACGAGAGAGAAAGAACAAGGGAGAGATGTAAACTAGGGTAAAAAGTAGATTGGTTTTGCGATTGTGTATTGTTCAATCGGCCGTCACCTCTTATCTATATAAGAGGAGGATGGACTTCCCGTACAATAAAAGGACTTGCCTTGCCGTTCAAATCATCAAAATCTAACCAAACTCGGACTTCTCACGACCTCTGGCCCGGATGTCCGGCTCTAGGCCCGGATGATCCGGCCTAGCCCGGTTTTCTGGCAGCAGCTCACAATTTTGGCTCTAGAATCCATATACTACATCGGATTTGGACGCTTTTTATATCAAAATCAACCGCCTTGACGATATGCACAACTTTCATGCTGAACACATTTCGATCTGAGGCCATCTTGAGGGTGTTTCGGGCTGTTTTCTAAAGTCTGTAGCAGAAAAAGCTGTCCGGACGTCCGAACTTCCACCGGATTGTCCGGCCTCCACCCGGATCATCCGGGACTGGACCCAGATCATCCGGCTTCATCATAAGCCTTCAGTTGTTTTCGGTGCTTCAATTTTCCGGATGATCCGGACCCCAGCGCGAATGATCCGGTCAAACATTGCTGCAACGCACGATTTTGTCTATAACTTTTGCATACGACCTTGGATAGGAACGATTCTAGTTGTAGATTTTTCCATCAGAGGCCATCTTGTGGGCCTAACCAGGCGAATAGTATTCTGAGTACAAAATCTCAGTACTTCGAACACAACTTCGGCCTTAGAGATGAGATCGGATGGCTATGGCCCAAATATCAAAGTTTCTTATTTTGATGATACGGAACTTTCTCACTTCGAGCACTTTTACATTTGAGGCTCTCTTAATTACGTTTTCACCATGCCAAAATCTGATGTCAACACATGCCCCCCTGTTTTTCAGCAAAACTTGTGTGCCGAAAAATAACTTGGACGAAGTTTGTTCTAAGCATGATGTCAACACTCCATCGGCCATTTTGTACATGCTTTGGAAGATAAGTATATATCGATCATTTAGATTAGCAGCAAAAGTAAAGCTAATCGAACATATAATGATTTGGTAATACCCTTTCACGATGTAAGAAATTATATTGCATTCATGGATTAAAATAAGCCCATTGAGGGTAACCAATCATACCTGATGAAGAATTCCATGGCATAGGCATCAAGGACATTGTTGAAGAAAATGGATAATGTGTGGACCAAAGATGTTGAAACCTTTGGCTTGGTCCTTCGTAGCTTTCACTCTTTTCCTTCTTCACCTTTGCCGCACTCCTTGTAAAGGAAGCTCGCACATAATTCTTATTTTGAATATTTCCTTTGGGAACCCATGCCATGTTTCTCTTTTAAAGTTCTTGTGCACTAAGCTTTTGCAACTTCTTGTTTTGCCAATACGATAAGCCGAGTGGGCACCTCGGCTGCGATTTTGTTTGAAGTAATGGCAATTCTTGTTTTACCTTGTGCACTTTGAAAGCACAAGTGCTCCCTAGGTGGTTTTGGTAATTAATGTCAACATATCTCTTGTTGGACTAACACTTTTATCTAGTATATTTCAG
Source organism: Triticum aestivum (assembly GCF_018294505.1). NCBI lineage: Eukaryota > Viridiplantae > Streptophyta > Magnoliopsida > Poales > Poaceae > Triticum > Triticum aestivum. The sequence continues at coordinate 551,164,556 of NC_057813.1, read as the reverse complement.
ACAAGTTCAACATTGGAGTGGCATGGACTAAAGGATGTGGGAACTCCTTCAAGATGCTAAGGACAAAGGATTGGCTCAAGCTTCAAGCTCAAGACTTTTCATTTTACATTTTAGTGATCCAAGATCACATTGAGTCTATAGGAAAAGCCAATACTATCAAGGAGGGATGAGGTGTTGCTTAATGAGCCTCTTGCTTCATGTGCTTAGTGATATGCTCCAAAACCCTCAGCTACTCTCACTTCCACAAATGACCTAAACCCAAAGCCAAAATCGGTCACACCGATTCTTTCTATCCGGCGCCACCGAGTTTGGATGTCTTAGCCACTGCCACAAACCCTAGGCAAATCGGTCCTACCGACAGGGATCTCGGTCTCACCGAGATGGGATTGTAATCTCTTTGTGTATGTCCATTATCAAAATCGGTCTTACCGAGTTTGAGCAATCGGTACTACCGAGATTACAATGCAAACTCTCTGGTTAACTTATTACCAAAATAGGTCCTACCGAGTTTGAGTAATTGGTCCCACCGAGTTTGCCTTACCAACTCTCTGGTTAGCTAATTACCAAAATCGGTCTCACCTAGTTTGTGTAATCGGTCTCACCGAGATTACGTTAAGCCCTAACCCTAACCATATCGGTCCTACTGAGTTGCATTTCGGTCCCACCAAAAATCCTAACGGTCACTAGATTTGCTAAAACGGTCTGACCGAGTTTGTTGATTCGGTCCCACCGAGTTCAGTAAATTGTGTGTAACGGTTAGATTTTGTGTGGAGGCTATATATACCCCTCCACCTCCTCTTCATTCGTGGAGAGAGCCATCAGACTAAACCTACACTTCCAACTTACCATTTCTGAGAAAGAACTACCTACTCATGTGTTGAGGCCAAGATATTCCATTCCTACCATATGAATCTTGATCTCTAGCCTTCCCCAAGTTGCTTTCCACTCAAATCTTCTTTCCACCAGACCCAAATCCTATGAGAGAGAGTTGAGTGTTGGCGAGACTATCATTTGAAGCACAAGAGCAAGGAGTTCATCATCAACGCACCATTTGTTACTTCTTGGAGAGTAGTGTCTCCTAGATTGGCTAGGTGTCACTTGGGAGCCTCCGACAAGATTGTGGAGTTGAACCAAGGAGTTTGTAAGGGCAAGGAGATCACCTACTTCGTGAAGATCTACCGCTAGTGAGGCAAGTCCTTCATGGGCGACGGCCATGGTGGGATAGACAAGGTTGCTTCTTCGTGGACCCTTCTTGGGTGGAGCCCTCCATGGACTCGCGCAACCGTTACCCTTCGTGGGTTGAAGTCTCCATCAATGTGGATGTACGATAGCACCACCTATCGGAACCACACCAAAAACATCCGTGTCTCCAATTGTGTTTGAATCCTCCAAAACCCTCCCCTTTACATTCTTGCAAGTTGCATGCTTTACTTTCCGCTGCTCATATACTCTTTGCATGCTTTCTTGCTATGTATTGTGAATGTTAAACTTGTGCCTAAACTCCACTTAAACTTAAATTTGCTAAAAACTGCAACTTTGGTACTTAGTGTCTAATCACCCCCCTCTAGACACCTCTTCTCAAGGTCCTACAAGTGGTATCAGAGCCAGGTTTCCATTGCCTTGGTTTAATCACCATTGGAGGAAGATGGATGAGTCTACTTTGGGGAGTCTTAGACATAAAGTGTCTATTCTTGATGGAGAGTACTTTCATGAGTGAAAAAATGAGATGCTTGTAATTTTCAATCAATATCATTTGAACAAGTACATTGCTAGTCCTTGTGCACCTTGTGTTGATCCTATGCATCCTACCCTTGATGAGTCCATTGACATGATTAGGAATCTTAGAACTGTTAATCTTATCACTAGAGGCTTGCCTAGAAACTTGATTATAAAACTGCCTACTCTTGAGTGTGCCTACACTATATGGAAATTTCTTGAGGAACGATTTCCAGATTATTCTTTGAAAAATCTTGATGAAATTCTCCATAAGTCTATCGCTTTGAGTAAGATGAATACTAGTGATCCTACGTTTGGTGATTGTCTATTTGAGATTACGAATCTTATGCGTGCCAAAGGAAATATTGGAATTATTAGTGATATTATTTCTGAAGCCACTAGAATTCATAAGCAAGATTATTGTCAAACTCATACTAATGAATCACTCTCATTAGGAATTGATCCACCACATGACGATGTTGAACATGGATACTATGATGAGGATGATGACGATGATTTCGATCTTGATAATGCAATGAGACACTTTGGTCTTATGGCAAATCTTCGGGGATATATGTCAGGAGGAAAGGAATGGGTTCTTGATAGTGGATGTACCGATCACATGACCGGAGATAAAGACATGTTTCGTGAGCTTGCTGATAATGATAGTCCTCGAAAGTATGTCACTTTCGGTGACAACTCAAAGGGTAAGGTGGTTGGCCTCGGTAAGGTGGCCATATCACATGATAGCTCCATACAAAATGTTATGCTCGTTGAATCTCTTGGATACAACTTACTTTCAGTATCTAGACTTGCTGACTTTGGTTTCAATGTCTTATTTACTAAAGTTGATTGCCAAGTGTTTCGTCGAGACAATCATAAAATGGTTTTTACCGGTATACGTAAAGGTGATCTTTACATTGTTGATTTCACTAAAAAGGCTCAACCTAAAACTTGCTTCATTGCTAAATCCTCAAAAGGTTGGTTATGGCACAGACGACTAGGTCACATTGGCATGAGAAACCTTGAGAAGCTTATTAAAGGGAATCATATCCTTGGTGTTAACGATGTCATTTTTGATAAGGATAGACTTTGCAGTGCTTGTCAAGCAGGTAAACGGTTGGAGGAAGGCATCCCGTGAAGAACATCATGACCACAAGGAGGCCACTCAAGCTACTTCTCATGGATCTTTTTGGTCCCAACTCTTACAAGAGTCTCGATGGAAATTCTTTTGGTCTAGTCATAGTTGATGATTTTTCAAGATTTACGTGGGTGTTCTTTCTCGATGATAAATCGCAGGTCCAAAAGATCTTCAAGAACTTCGCTAGGAAGGCCCAAAATCAATTTGAAGTGAAGATCAAGAAGGTTCGCAGCAACAACAGAACGGAGTTCAAGAACGCAAATGTGGACACCTTTCTTGACGAAAAAGGGATTTCACATGAGTTCTCAGCTACGTACACACCTCAACAAAATGGAGTTGTTGAGAGGAAGAACCGGACGCTCATCGAAATGGCGAGAATGATGCTTGATGAGTACAAGACGCCGAAGCACTTTTGGGCAGAAGCGGTTGAGACAGCTTGTCATGCAACAAATCGCTTGTATCTTCACAAGCTAGTCGGCAAAACGGCATACGAGCTCCTCATCGGTAACAAACCCCAAGTTGGATACTTTCGAGTATTTGGCTCAAAGTGCTACATTCTTGATAACCATCGTCGTTCTAAATTTGCTTCTAAGTCTCATGAAGGTTTCCTACTAGGTTATGGCTCAAACTCTCACACATACCGTGTCTACAACAATTTCACCTGAAAGGTTGAAGAGACGGTAGATGTGAAGTTTGATGAATCTAATGGCTCGCAAGTAGAGCAATTTCCAATTGATGTAGGAGACAAAGATCCGTCGGAAGCAATCCAAGACTTGTCTATTGGCAAGGTTCGTCCAACGGAGGTGAAGGAGAGTACCTCGTCTGTCCAAGTGGAAGCTTCTACTTCATGACAAGGTGAACCAAGAATTGACACGGAAGCATCCACAAGTGGGACACGCCAAGATGAAGAAAACGAGGAAGTGCATCAAGAACGTCAACAACCTCCTTCTCCACCACGACAAGAGAACGACAACGCCAACAACGAAGAGGATCAAGAAGAAGAAGAAGATGAAGAAGATGTTCAACCAAGACCCAAGCAAAAGCTTTCACGAGTTCGAGCAAGAATTGCTAAAGACCATCTCGTCGAGCAAATCTACAATGATATTCAAACCAGGAGAATCACTCGCTCTAAAACTCGTTTAGCTAACTTTTGTGAAAACTATTATTTCATCTCTAGCATTGAACCTATGAATGTTGAAGAAGCATTGGAAGATCCGGATTGGATAAACGCTATGCATGAAGAGCTACACAACTTTGAGAGAAACCAAGTTTGGACATTGGTTGAGAAGCCCGACAACAAACACAACATCATCGGTACCAAATGGGTGTTTCGCAACAAGCGAGATGAAGATGGACAAGTTGTTCGCAACAAAGCACGTCTCGTCGCCCAAGGCTACACACAAGTCGAAGGTATGGGCTATGGTGAGACTTACGCTCCCGTTGCTAGACTTGAGTCAATTCGCATCTTACTTGCCTGTGCTAATCACCATGATATCACCTTGTACCAAATGGACATTAAAAGTGCCTTTTTAAATGGTGAAATAGTGGAGGAAGTTTATGTTAAACAACCTCCCAGCTTTGTCAATCCTAAGAAACCAAATCATGTTTACAAACTTCACAAAGCTCTTTATGGTCTTAAACAAGCTCCTAGAGCTTGGTACAAATGCTTAACTAAGTTTCTTCTTGGAAAGGGATTTGAAATTGGGAAAATTGATTCTACTCTTTTCACTAAAAGGGTTAATGGAGAATTATTTGTATGCCAAATTTATGTTGATGATATCATATTTGGATCAACTAACCCTCATTTTAGTGAGAAGTTTGGAAAGCTAATGTCGGAGAAGTTTGAGATGTCAATGATGAGTGAACTCAAATTCTTTCTTGGGTTGCAAATCAAGCAAACTAAGGAAGGTACTTTTGTCTCTCAAACGAAGTACACTAAGGACTTATTCAAGAAGTTCAATATGCAAGAATGCAAAGGTATGACTACACCCATGCCTACTAGTGGACATCTTGACTTGACCAAAGATGGTGAACCGGTTGATCAAAAGGTTTATCGCTCTATGATTGGTTCATTGTTATATCTATGTGCTTCACGTCCCGATATTATGCTAAGTGTGTGCATGTGTGCAAGATATCAAGCTGCTCCTAAAGAATGCCATCTTAAGGCTGTGAGAAGGATAGTGAGATACTTAATACATACACCAAATTTTGGCATTTGGTATCCTAAGAGGGCCTCTTTCGATCTTGTTGGCTACTCTGACTCAGACTATGCCGGAGACAAGGTTGATAGAAAGTCCACTTTGGGAACTTGTCAATTTATTGGTAGATCTCTTGTGCCTTGGTCCTCCAAGAAACAAAACTCGGTATCCTTATCCACCACCGAAGCGGAGTACATTGCCGCTGGGTCATGTTGTGCTCAATTACTTTGGATGACCCAAACTCTTAAAGATTATGGGATATATGTGAAACATGTTCCATTGCTTTGTGACAATGAAAGTGCTATCAAAATTGGACATAATCCTGTGCAACATTCTCGAACTAAGCATATTGAAGTTCATCATCATTTCATTCGAGATCATGTTGCTAAGGGTGACATTGATCTTAAGCATGTTCGCACCGAAAAGCAATTAGCAGATATATTCACTAAACCTCTTGATGAGAAAGTGTTTTGCAGGTTGAGAGGAGAATTGAACATCATTGATGCTTCAAACTTGGAGTAGAAACTCCATTGGATACATGCAAGACATGAGCTTATGACTAATCCTTGATATTTCTCTTATGATGAAAATCTTATGTCTTGGATATATTTGCATCTTGCATGTTATCTAACCCATGTAGGTACTTGGTTGAATAAAATTCCATGAGATTGTAACCTACTCACATCTTGAGCAATCTCTACATCACCAAGTCTCTATACAAAGGTGGTTGAAGACAACGAAGCACGAAACCATTCAAACATATCCTTTGACAAATTCTATGTTGAGCTTCATGATTGTCATTTTTGGATACACAAGTGCTCTTCCTTGCAAGAACTAACCCATGTAGGTAGATGGACTCAAATTCCAAGTGGTGCTCCCAACTCTTGATGAGCTACATCAACCTTGAGCAACCCACACAAGTTCAACTACATGATCAACACCACCAACCAAGGTATGTTATTCCATCTTAGAGAAGCTTTACTCCGAGTCATGAGCTAAAGCAACTCGACAAGATGAGAATACATCAAGATGCTTAAATGAAAAGTGGTAACCCCATTTTGAGCTTAAAACGATGAGTATGACCTATGATCAAGTGATCTCACTTGACTCCTCAGTCAATATACTCTAACATAGGTGACTTTGTCGCCGATCATCTCTAGATGAAGTTCTCTTGTGTTCGTCTTTGTGTTTTTGCATTTGTCTCATGCATATTTGTTTCCCCTTTCAAAAAAAACTTCATCTAGATTTCTTTTTTTTATTTTTTTGTTTGTTTGCTCTGCATTTTATGCATCAATTCATTGCATATCATTTAGTAAATTCCTTGCAAATCTTTGTGAGATCTTTCTAGTCTAGTGAGCTGAGTGACAAGTGTTTTCTCTGCGATGCACTCGGTTTCACCGATTTGTTACTTTCGGTCCGACCGAAAAATTTCGGTACCACCGAATCATACCACTCGGTGCCACCGATTTCACAACAGGAAAAACGGTTTGCCACTTATTCTGTGTTTCTTCTGATCCAACTCCACTCAATGAATCTTGTCCTCTAACAAGCATCACATTTTTATCAAGTGCTTTATGTTGTGACTCAAGGATCAAACCCATTCACGACAAATTCCAGAGGGAGAGAGAAAAATCACATTTTTATCGAGCCCTTCTTGGAAATTGATGTCAAAGGGGGAGAGAGAGATCACATCAAAGCTTATCATTTTAGAGAGAGTATCACCTTCTCAGGGGGAGAGAGATCCTTCAGGGAGAGAGAGAGAGATCTCCAGGGGGAGAGAATACTAGTAGAAAGTATTTCTCAAGGATCCCAGATGCTTAGTGTTCAAGAGGAGAGATGCCACATGTCTTCTTGAGGGGAAAGACATGTTCATATGTGCTTATTTGCATTAGTTTGCATTAGCTCTGTTCATTTATATCTTTCAGCTCTGATTTTCTGTTCCCTATCTTCTCCCAGTATCCCATGCTAGATTCAGGGGGAGCAAGACATCCAATGGAAAGAATCATTCAAATTCATTGCATATCTTTACTCTTGGGGACATGTCTAATCAAATGTGGTACTTAGTACTCACTCTCTACATGTCATCCCAGTCTTGGTATTCTTGTGGTTTCTTTTGTTTGCTCTGGCTAGTAGATGTATCTGTGTTATCTAACCTTGTTTACACAGGTTCATTCCATCCTAAGCCTACTCAAGACTACAAGGTAAATATATGCATCACAATCATGTGTATGAGGAATTCTTGCTGATGTACATACTGTTTGCAAGAAGGACTCATGGGCATGAAGGTATTTCCTTTAATAATTTTTGCTCTAATGCATATGGCCAAGATACATGTAACACATTGCCTGCTCTATCATGGTTATGCTCTCACATACTTCTATATGTCATATTCACATGATTGCATACATGTAGGGGGAGCTTATGCTTGTTACATGTCTTTCCAAAGTTTTACTTTCTATTCTTTATATCCTTATTTAAAGATTTGATGTATGTTGTCATCAATTACCAAAAAGGGGGAGATTGAAAGCACAAGTGCTCCCTAGGTGGTTTTGGTAATTAATGTCAACATATCTCTTGTTGGACTAACACTTTTATCTAGTATATTTCAGACAAGTTCAACATTGGAGTGGCATGGACTAAAGGATGTGGAACTCCTTCAAGACGCTAAGGACAAAGGATTGGCTCAAGCTTCAAGCTCAAGACTCTTCATTTTACATTTTAGTGATCCAAGATCACATTGAGTCTATAGGAAAAGCCAATACTATCAAGGAGGGATGAGGTGTTGCTTAATGAGCCTCTTGCTTCATGTGCTTAGTGATATGCTCCAAAACCCTCAACTACTCTCACTTCCACAAATGACCTAAACCCAAAGCCAAAATCGGTCACACCGATTCTTTCTATCCGGCGCCACCGAGTTTGGATGTCGTAGCCACTGCCACAAACCCTAGGCAAATCGGTCCTACCGATAGGGATCTCGGTCTCACCGAGATGGGATTGTAATCTCTCTGTGTATGTCCATTATCAAAATCGGTCTTACCGAGTTTGAACAATCGGTACTACCGAGATTACAATGCAAACTCTCTGGTTAACTTATTACCAAAATAGGTCCTACCGAGTTTGAGTAATCGGTCCCACCGAGTTTGCCTTACCAACTCTCTGGTTAGCTAATTACCAAAATCGGTCTCACCGAGTTTGTGTAATCGGTCTCACCGAGATTACGTTCAGCCCTAACCCTAACCATATCGGTCCTACCGAGTTCCATTTCGATCCCATCAAAAATCCTAACGGTCACTAGATTTGCTGAAACGGTCTGACCGAGTTTGTTGATTCAGTCCCACCGAGTTCGGTAAATTGTGTGTAACGGTTAGATTTTGTGTGGAGGCTATATATACCCCTCCACCTCCTCTTCATTCGTGGAGAGAGCCATCAGACTAAACCTACACTTCCAACTTACCATTTCTGAGAAAGAACTACCTACTCATGTGTTGATGCCAAGATATTCCATTCCTACCATATGAATCTTGATCTCTAGCCTTCCCCAAGTTTCTTTCCACTCAAATCTTCTTTCCACCAGATCCAAATCCTATGAGAGAGAGTTGAGTGTTGGGGAGACTATCATTTGAAGCACAAGAGCAAGGAGTTCATCATCAACGCACCATTTGTTTCTTCTTGGAGAGTGGTGTCTCCTAGATTGGCTAGGTGTCACTTGGGAGCCTCCGACAAGATTGTGGAGTTGAACCAAGGAGTTTGTAAGGGCAAGGAAATTACCTACTTCGTGAAGATCTACCGCTAGTGAGGCAAGTCCTTCGTGGGCGACGGCCATGGTGGGATAGACAAGGTTGCTTCTTTGTGGACCCTTCTTGGGTGGAGCCCTCCGTGGACTCGCGCAACCGTTACCCTTCGTGGGTTGAAGTCTCCATCAACGTGGATGTACGATAGCACCACCTATCGGAACCACGCCAAAAACATCTGTGTCTCCAATTGTATTTGAATCCTCCAAAACCCTTCCCTTTACATTCTGGCAAGTTGCATGCTTTACTTTCCGCTGCTCATATACTCTTTGCATGCATGCTTGCTATGTATTGTGAATGTTAAACTTGTGCCTAAACTCCACTTAAACTTAAATTTGCTAAAAACTGCAACTTTGGTACTTAGTGTCTAATCACCCCCTCTAGAAACCTCTTCTCAAGGTCCTACACACTCTCAACTTCTTCCCTTCAGATTTGGCACTTGATTTGTGGCACCCCGGCTCAGAGAAATCGGAACGCCCCGTATTCCAGCCCAGCGATCAAGGAGAAGTCTTCTAGAATACGACACTGGTTAGCATAGAAAAAATCAGCTCTTTATTGCAATCTATATGGGTACAAGGGGGGGGGGTTACATCGGCACGGCGACACTACGCCTACCACGGTTGCTCCATGCAAACAGCAGAACAACTCGACGCAGCGAAATGACTACTGGCAGCGGAACAGCGACGACGGTGATGAACTCCACTCCGCGGGGACTCTGACTGGAACGCTTATCCTAGATTGCAAACAAGGAATCCACGACAAACAAGCAATCAAATCTGGCATGACCTGCAAACTGGCATGACACGCCAGGTCAGTACATTGAATGTACTTGCAAGCTCACAGGAACCAAAGCAATCAAGACAAACAATAGCATGGCAATTACATATTATTATGCAATGAGGAACACGATACTATCAGAACAACATAGCATGAACAACATGATACAACTAGAACAATATAAGCATGGCATGAACATATGAACATGATGAGACTAGCATGCAACATGATGAAACCATCATGCACCAACTTACTCTGCTCGGGTTATCTCGTAACCATCACCTGCACAAACTTACCATCATGGACATCACACGATCGTCTCAGGATCCAATCAAGCTTGGTATTAACAATACCGTAGTAATCATTTATGACCACATGGAGCTTGACTTTTACCCTTGAATCTTGCATAACACCATAAATATCCAACGAGTAGGTATTCACGATACCACAGTGATCCTCTCACGATCGCATAAATATCAACCAACTTCGTTCATCATCGAACCGGGGTTGTCATTAAGCACATTATTATTACTGTTGACCCATAGTGTGACCAACTACGAACTGGGCCCATATCCGCGGGCGCGGCTATCGATAGATTTAACACCCACACTCTGTAGAGGTTAGCACACTGTACCCACACCACGGAACCCTGGCCTCGCACTCCCATTCGGGTGGACCAAAGCGTTCCGACAAAACCATCCTACTGCCATGACACTCTCCCAGCCACTCAGACCAACTCCCCTTTGGGCTAAGTCCCGGGTGGCCTCGTGCCTACCAAAGGCACCAACGGCCACAGTCGTGGCAAAACGGTCCCAAACGGGGACAAGGATCCATACTCAACAACGAGCACACAAGGCTTATGCCATCCTACCTGATCAGGGTAGCGCCCGTGCATAACCTTCCCCCGCGGGAGGCACCGGTGAGAGGCATGACAATAGACCCAGTTAGGACCCCCCATAGGGTAAGCGTGGTTGCACTGGTCAGATCGATATGGTGGCACCATGACTCAGCCAACAATTGTTCAAGTTCAATTTAATCCGGTTAAACTTGAATGCAATATGCTGAGCCATGATAAAATAACATGATGCATGAACATAATATCAAAATAAGCATGGAAGTGCAACAAAATCAACGAGCATAACAACAACTTGTAATCATTTACCCAGATGAGCATGGCATACTGACGAGCATGAATATCACAACTAGAACACTACTCATAACATAACATGACCACTAGCATCAACAATAAAATACCATGCAATAACATAACGATAAACTACCATGCAAGCATTTAACCAACTGGGTGCAAAGGAACATGCATAACAACGGTACTCAGGACAGACGATAGTCATGCACCGAAGACCATCACCACATGTACTATTACCAAGCATTACCCATATTGACGTAATACTAGCATCAAGAACATAATAACAGAGTGCAAGAAAACATGAAGGTAAACACCGATCCATAAGCATAACCGAAATAACGACAACAGAAGCAAACCAATCAAACAGTTATTAAAGATTCAAGTTGGAAACCAATGCTTTTGCATGGCTATCATGCAAATGGTGGTTGTGTCTTGCCTGGTGATGAAGAAGGCTCCGGGAAGAAGTGCGGAATGACCGCGGAAAGAATCGCCGGAAAGGGTTCTCTCTCGGAAGGGTTGATTAGGGGCAAGGGCAAAAATGGTCATTTTCAGAATGTTGAAACATAGTGAAAATGGTTCCATCGGAACGGGCCTGACAAAATGAAGACATGGGCGTTGGGTTCACCTCGATTGGAGTTACGGTTGCGGAGATATGAGGTGTAGAAGATCAGTGACTTTTCTGTAAAAATATCATCACAAACAAGTCCCTGAGTGGATAAGGCAGAAAATGTACTTACCAGAATACGTGTGCACTTATCCACGTCATCAGAGGCGGGACCGGGCGCGTGCGGGTCCCACGGGGTGGGGCCCGTCACTTATCCACGTCAGCGTGGATGGGGTCAACCCCCTGGGTCACTGACTGGTGGGGCCGCGGGGTCCACGCGCTTGGTCAACTCCCTCCTCCCGCTCCTCCTCTTCTTCCTCCTGACACGGATGCAAAACAGAGGGAGCGGTGCCAGCGCCGGCGCTGGCCTCGTGGCTTCGGCCATCTCCGGCCAAGGGGAGGCCACCGGCCAGCCGGCGCAGCCCACCGCATCCATCTAGGGGGAAAACAAACCCCGGGGAGGAGTGGGGATGCGGTGACGGTTGGTGGAAGAAGGAGGCAGAGGCGGCGGTGATGTTCGGGGCACGCGGCCAGGGTGGCTCCGGCGGTGGGGCGAGGACACGGGGAGGACCGCCGGGGTGTGGGTAGAGCTATGGTGAGGTCAGGAGGGAGGGGGAGGGCTCGAATGGCTCGGATTTAAGCCGAGCTTCGCGGCGGCCATGGCATCCATAGGAGGGCTCGGGAGCTCCTAGAGCTCGTTTGAGAGGTTGTGCAGGACCAGAGGAGGGTGGTGAGGCCACTAGAGTGCTCGGGCTGCGCGGGGAGGGGCTACTTATAGCCATGCGAAGTCATGGCAGAGCTGGCATCGCCGCAGACACGTGTGCTCACGCATGAGGTCAGGGAAGACGATGGGGAGGTGCGGACGAGCTACAGAGGTGCATAGGAATGAGGAGAGCTCGGGGACAAGGGAAAGAAGAAGACAAGGAGGTGGAAGACGACGCGGTCATGAGCGTGCACTGTGCAGCAAGGGGGGCGGCTCATCGGAGAAGAAGACGGAGGGGGCAAGGGCTCCAGAGGGACGATGACTGCTCGGGGAAGACTCTAGACATAGCTAGGCAACGAGGGGACAAACGCATAGCGAGGGGGAAGAAGACAGAGGCGCTAGAGCGCGCTGATGGCATGCCAGGATGGTGGTCACCACTATGACCGGCAAGGAGGGAACGCGAGAGGCTGCAGCGAGCTGTCTAGTGATGAGTCCCTTCATCTAATAAGCCGAGGGAGCTGATGGATCAAGAGAAGGAGCCAAGGAGAGGAGTGTGGCATCACGGAAACTTTGTTGTATCATTTTTGGATGAGCACTAGTGATCAACAGGGAGCTGATTGGGTCCAATGGAGTTGTCTGGGATGTTTGACTGCGGAAGGACAAGAATCCTCGTGGTTTTGGATGGAAATGGGCCAAGGATTAATATAGTTGCTTTGCAACTGACTAAAATGGTGCAGAATGAAGATCGTGATGATGCTCTCACATGGAGTATCAACTTAAGCTCAACTTGGGTAATGCATAGTTCTTTGATCATATGAAGATGCTGAAAAAGGTTTCACACCATTTGGATAAACGAAAATGGTACTTCCTTCACAAACATCCCCACTGACCAGAAACTTGCAGAAATTCTAGAGGAATAATGGCTTGATGAAATGTGCCCAAAATGGGTGGAGAGATGTTTTATGGGTAGGATCATGATCTAGTAATTTATCAGAATTTTTGAAGCAATATAAAATACACTTGCTTCACAACCTGAAAATATTGCCAGAATCAAAGATTTGATCCTGTGCTCACATAGATGATGGGATGGGGCTACAAATGGGTGGAGAGGGTTAATATGAGCACATGAAGGAGTGTGCAAAAGTTCAACTCATTTGGATACTCCTGGCTAGTACTTCCTTCACAATGCATTCCCTCAAACAGGAACTTTGAAAAATCACTGAGGAAGAATGGCTAGGCAAATAAAGTTGAGCTTTGGCACAGGGCAATTATTGGAACATGAAAAGATGTCCAAAAAGGTTGAGGTAAATTGGGCAAAGGAAAATAGCACTTCCTTCACAACCTGCCACACAAGACATAATAGAAAAGGAGTTATTTGAGGATTATTTTTGAACATGGCAATGAAAAGTATTGCCACATTTGATGAAGATATGACCCAAACAATTTATGAGAACTATTTGGGAATTTTTGGAGTGATGGAAATATAGGTTGCTTCACAACCTAGGGCAGATAGGGTTATTCCTTTAATAGCAAAGGAATATCCCCAATAAAATGAATATTGGGATTTGGGCTAGGATGAAAATGGAAAGGTATAGGGAAGGATTTGGGTATGACAAGCCAGTCTGGAAGCAAAGAAGAGGTCATCTTCTTCCGTTTCCAGACCACAAAGCCATAGAAAAAGAAAACTCAGGCAAAAATCTCAGAAAACAAAAGAAAAAGAAAGGGCCAAAAATCAGGCTGTGACAAACCTTGCCCCCTTAAAGAAATCTCGTCCTCGAGATTTGGCTGCTCAGGGAACAAGTATGAATATATTGACTTAAGGAAACCATTTCCAACTCGGGTATCCTTTTTCCTTTATTGTTGTTCCCACCAGATTTTTATCTGACTGACCCTGGGGTGGTTTGCTTTAATGTATCCATATTCTGACAAATCTTACCTTGCTTGTTCATGTTTATACTGGCTTCGATTTCTTTTTAGATCTGCTGACTTAGCTGGCTGTGATTGATTATCATGACTGAAATATATGTGTGTCTCACAAATCTGAGGGTGATTTCTGATGGTTGTGTTTGTATTGACAATCTTCCATGAATTGGTGACCAGATTTTCCTGATGAACACCCAAGCTCTGACTCCTTGCATTGGGTTTCTTCACTGAATGCAGGTCCTTTGGGTTCCAAACCGTGAATTGAGGCATAACTGTTTTTCTGACAGATTCTGACTCATCGCAGAAGTTTCTGAATCATGCTGACTGGCTCCACTGTCTTGAGTATCAGATTTGTACCAAATATTTCTCTTGGCCAGTATAAAGGGGTATGAACCTTTATGATATTATCCGCAGACTTGACCGATGGTGGTTCTGACAGACGAGATTTTTTTCCATGCCAAGCTATCCATTGGTGATTCTCATACTTGAGGGCACATGCTTCGAGAATGTTATTCACATTCCGATTGCTCATTCTGTCGGTCAGTCCATGGGGATAGTAGGCTGTGTGAGGCTTCACCATAGTCGCTGGAGTCATACTGTTGAACTGACCTTTGATCTGACTTCACAAACCCACGTATTCGATACTGGCAAATCTGAGCACATGCGTTCAACTGAGCGGGTTGTCTGGATATGAGGTTCCTTACCAAAATTTAGTAGGCCCCTTACGTGAATATCCTTGGTGATCCATACTGACTCAGACTGTTCGGGTATCTGCACAATGTGGGTCTTGCAACAATTTTCACACCTGCATCACTGGTCTTGCTCCTTCATTACTTTTTTTCTTGTCTGGATCCTTGGGTGAAGGAGCGGGGTCATATTGTTTCTCTGTGTGACCATAGCTTCTGTCGGGTGCAATATTCTGACAGGCATACTCTTATCCGCATCTTCTGACATGGTAACATTATTGGAATGGCAAGTTCATCATCTCTCAAGTTCTGACCATAGGGAAATGATCATCCGAACCCTTGCAAGAAATCGACAAATAAATCAGTAGCCACCAGAACAGTCTTTACAACTCAGATCTGGGACATTACTGAAATGACTCAACCATGGCTTAGGACAGCTGAAAAGCAGCTCAGAGCATGAGACCGGGTCGATAAGAAGAAGGTAGCAGCTCCCTAGAATAGCCAAAAAGCAGTTATAGGGCTACTATCACAAAAAGAAACCCAACAACTGTACGAGGCGGCCGAAAAGCAGCTCAGAACTCGTGATAGTTGTTGAAGAGAGAAATAAAAATCGGCATCCACCCTGGATAGCTAAAAACAGCTCAGATCACAGGCATGGTGCCGGCACTGAAGAAAAGGAGACAAGGGCTCATCAAGATCATCTTCCAGGTTCACAAGTACTTGTACTGAGCTCATTCTTTGGTGTATAGCTGGCTTCCTTCTTTTAACAATCCTCATGTGCCTGTCAAATCTGCTTTCGAGTGACTTGCAAGACCTTGGTGGTATGCTGACCGCTTATATATGAAAATCTGATTCCCGAGGCAGACTTGCTTTCTGACTGAACTATTGCAGATCCGATTCTTGAGATGTGCTGCCATATACTGTCAAGCTTATCTTCTTGATAATTTTTGCTATGAAATGTGCACACTGAGGCAAGCCTGATTATCCGTATCACGATCATATATTCCTAGATCCCAATGCAGTCGGCGGAGAATTCCCTACTGATGCAAACTTGATATTGACAGTCCATCCAGGATTTCTTTCGCATTCAGACAAGATATTCCAATTTCACTGCAGTCTGCTGATAATTCCATTCTGTTAGCTGAGTTTCCAAATATATGCATTCCTTGCTGACTCTTCAAGTCCGGTGTTGGTTGACGAGCAACTTTAATAAGGGGAAAATTTGTAACACTGAAGGCTCAAGGAAAGAAACAAAAGAAACGACGAAAACAAAAGCACAGAAGCATACTAATAATATAAAGCAATCAACACATATTACTGCTACTCACACAATAATATGCATGCACACATAAGCACACAAATCTCACGGAAACTCCAGCATTACAGACTAATATGCTGTGGCGGTGTGCACGAAAGTGAGTCTGTGTGTGGAAAGAGTTGGCGTAACCAAGGCTACACCAAGCATTGGCTGAATACCGGATGGATCTGGATGGATACAGAGGCAGGGACGAACTTGGTGATCAAGTAGTGAGACACAAAGGTCACAACCACCTCATCATCAAGCGTACGAAAGAGAAATCATACTCGTCCAAAGAATGAAATGACAGGGCAAGATAACTGTGGGAGACTAGTTTTAATGGCATTGCCCCTTTTTGATAACAAAGATCAACAAGGGTTGCCAAGGGGACGAGACGGATGACACGGTTCGGGATAGAAACAAGTCTATCACCGAAATAACATGGGTGGTTGGCGGAAAAATATACGCGATACCTGAGTATAACTCCTGTAAATGGTGTCTGGGACACTAGGTACCAGTGCATCACTCTCCTGGGACAGAGATAATGCCGAACACTAAAGAGCAGACATACTAGGAAAGAGGGTGCAGGTGGTGGATCGAAAACGACGCCGCCTACACTCACAAGATTAACCATTAGTGACAAAATAATAGTCTATATGCATGCTATGCGACAAACAAATGCAGCAACCAAGTGCAACAAACCAGCTGGGGTCTATACTACCGCAGTCCAACGTTTGCATGGCCTAGGGCGTCCTACAGCTAGACCTGCTCTGATACCAAGCCTGTGGCACCCCGGCTCAGAGAAACCGGAACGCCCCGTATTCCAGCCCGAAGATCGAGGAGAAGTCTTCTAGAATACGTCACTGGTTAGCATAGAACAAATCAGCTCTTTATTGCAACCTATATGGGTACAAGGGGGGTTACATCGACATGGCGATACTACGCCTGCCACGGTTGCTCCTTGCAAACAGCAGAACAACTCAACGCAGTGGAATGACTACCGGCAGCGGAACAGCGATGACGGTGATGAACTCCACTCCGCAAGGACTCTGGCTGGAACGCTTATCCTAGCTCGCAAACAAGGAATCCATGGCAAACAAGCAATCAAATCTGGCATGACCTGCAAACTGGCATGACACGCCAGGTCAGTACATTGAATGTACTTGCAACCTCACAGCAACCAAAGCAATCAAGACAAACAATAGCATGGCAATTACATATTATTATGCAATGAGGAACACGATACTATTAGAACAACATAGCATGAACACCATGATACAACTAGAACAATATAAGCATGGCATGAACATATGAACATGATGAGACTAGCATGCAACATGATGAAACCATCATGCACCAACTTACTCTGCTCGGGTTATCTCGTAACCATCACCTGCACAAACTTACCATCACGGACATCACATGATCATCTCAGGATCCAATCGAGCTTGGTATTTACAATACCGTAGTAATCATTTATGACCACAAGGAGCTTGACTTTTACCCTTAAATCTCGCATAACACCACAAATATCCAACGAGTCGGTATTCACGATACCACAGTGATCCTCTCACGATCACATAAATTTCAACCAACTTCGTTCATCATCGAACCGGGGTTGTCATTAAGCACATTATTATTACTGTTGACCCATAGTGTGACCAACTACGAACTGGACCCATATCCGCGGGCGCGGCTATCGATAGATTTAACACACACACACTCTATAGAGGTTAGCACACTGTACCCACACCACGGAACCCTGGATTCACACTCCCATTCGGGTGGACCAAAGCGTTCCGACAAAACCGTCCTACTGCCATGACACTCTCCCGGCCACTCCGACAAACTCCCCTTTGGGCTAAGTCCTGGGTGGCCCCGTGCCTACCAAAGGCACCAATAGCCGCCATCGTGGAAAAACGGTCCCAAACGGGGACAAGGATCCATACTCAACAATAGGCACACAAGGCTTATGCCGTCCTACCTGATCAGGGTAGCGCCCGTGCATAACCTTCCCTCGCGGGAGGCACCAGTGAGAGGCATGACAATAGACCCACTTAGGACCCCTCCATAGGGTAAGCGTGGTTGCACTGGTTAGATCGATATGGTGGCACCATGACTCAGCCAACGGTTGGTCAAGTTCAATTTAATCCGGTTAAACTTGAATGCAATATGCGGAGCCATGATAAAATAAAATGATGCATGTACATAATATCAAAATAAGCATGGAAGTGCAACAAAATCAACGAGCATAAGAACAACATGTAATCATTTATCCAGATGAGCAAGGAATACTGACGAGCATGAATATCACAACTAGAACACTACTCATAGCATAACATGACCTCTAGCATCAACAATAAATACCATGCAATAACATAACGATAAACTACCATGCAAGCATTTAACCAACTGGGTGCAAAGGAACATGCATAACAACGGTACTTGGGACAGACGATAGTCATGCACCGAAGACCATCACCACATGTACTATTACCAAGCATTGCCCATATTAACGTAATACTAGCATCAAGAACATAATAACAGAGTGCAAGAAAACATGACGGTAAACACCGATCCATAAGCATAACCGAAATAACAACAGTAGAAGCAAAACAATCAAACAATTATTAAAGATTCAAGTTGGAAACCAATGCTTCTGCATGGCTATCATGCAAATGGTGGTTGTGGTTGGCCTGGTGATGAAGAAGGCTCCGGGGAGAAGTGCGGAACGACCGCAGAAAGAATCACCGGAAAGGGTTCTCTCTTGGAAGGGCTGATTAGGGGCAAGGGCAAAAATGGTCATTTTCAGAATGTTGAAACATGGTGAAAATGGTTCCATCGGAATGGGCCTGATGAAACGAAGACGTGGGCGCTGGATTCACCTCGATTGGAGTTACGATTGCAGAGATATGAGGTGTAGAAGATCAGGGACTTTTCTATAAAAATATCATCACAAACAAGTCCCTGAGTGGATAAGGCAGAAACGCATATAAGGAAATACGCTTTCAAAAGTTGAAAACGTACTTACCAGAATATGTGTCCACTTATCCATGTCATCAGAGGCGGGACCGGGCGCGTGCGGGTCCCACGGGGTGGGGCCCATCACTTATCCACGTTAGCGTGGACGGGGTCAACCCTCGGGTCACTGACTGGTGGGGCCGTGGAGTCCACGCACTTGGTCAACTCCCTCCTCCCGCTCCTCCTCTTCTTCCTCTCGACGCGGGCGCAGAACAGAGGGAGCGGCGCCGGCGCCGGCGCTGGCCTCGCGGCTCCGGCCAACTCCGGCCAAGGGGAGGCCACCGGCGAGCGCGGCGCAGCCCACCGCATCCATCCAGGGGGAAACAAACCCCGGGGAGGAGTGGGGAGGCGGCGACGGTTGGTGGAAGAAGGAGGCAGAGGCGGCGGTGATCTTTGGGGCACGTGGCCAGGGTGGCTCCGACGATGGGGCGACGACACGAGGAGGACCGCCGGGGTCTGGGTGGAGCTATGGTGAGGTCAGGAGGAAAGGGGAGGGCTCGAATGGCTCGGATTTAAGCCGAGCTTCGCAGTGGCCATGGTGGCCATAGGAGGGCTCGGGAGCTCCTAGAGCTCGTTTGAGAGGCTGTGCAGGACTAGAGGAGGGTGGTAAGGCTGCTAGAGTGCTCGGGCTGCGCGGGGAGGGGCTACTTATAGCCGTGTGAGGTCATGGCCGTGTTGGCATCGCCGCAGACGCGTGGACGGTGCCGTAGATGCGTGTGCTCGCGCATGAGCTCGGGGAAGACGACGGGGAGGTGCGGACGAGCTACAGAGGTGCACAGGAACGAGCAGAGCTCGGGGACAAGGGAAAGAAGAAGACACGGAGGTGGAAGACGACGCGGTCACGGGCGCGCACTATGCAGCGAGGGGGACGGCTCACCAGAGAAGAAGACGGAGGGGGCAAGGGCTCCAGAGGGACGGCGACTGCTCGGGGAAGACTCTAAACATAGCTAGGCGACGAGGAGAGAAACACACAACAAGGGGGAAGAAGACAAAGGCGCTAGAGCGCGCTGATGGCATGCCAGGACGGTGGTCACCACTATGACCGGCAAGGAGGGAACGCGAGAGGCTGCAGCGAGCTGTCTAGTGATGAGTTCCTTCATCGAATAAGCCGAGGGAGCTGATGGATCAAGAGAAGGAGCCAAGGAGAGGAGTGTGGCATCGCTGAAACTTTGCTCTATCAGTTTTGGGTGAGCACTAGTGATCAACAGGGAGCTGATTTGGTCCAATGGAGTTGTGTGGGATGTTTGACTACAGAAGGACAAGAATACTCGGGGTTTTGGATGGAAATGGGCCAAGGATTAATATAGTTGCTTTGCAACTGACTAAAATGGTCCAGAAAGAAGATCATGATGATGCTCTCATATGGAGTATCCACTTAATCTCAACTTGGGCAATACATAGTTATTTGATCATATGAAGATGCTAAAAAAGGTTTCACACCATTTGGATAAATCAAAATGGTACTTCCTTCACAAACATCCCCAGTGACCACAAACTTGCATAAACTCTAGAGGAATAATGGCTTGATGAAATGTGCCAAAAATGGGTGGACATATGTTTTATGGGTAGGATCATGATCTGGTAATTTATCAGAATTTTTGAAGCAACATAAAATACACTAGCTTCACAACCTAAAAATATTGCCAAAATCAAAGATTTGATCATGTGCTCACATAGATGATGGGATGGGGCTGCAAATGGGTGGAGAGGGTTAATATGAGCACATGAAGGAGTGTGCAAAAGTTTCAACTCATTTGGATACTCTTGGCTAGTACTTCCTTCACAATGCATTTCCTCAGACATGAACTTTGAAAAATCACTGAGGAAGATTGTCTAGGCAAATAATGTTGAGCTTTGGCATAGGGCAATTATTTGAACATGAAAAGATGTCCAAAAAGGTTTAGGTCAATTGGGCAAAGGGAAATAGGACTTCCTTCACAACTTGCCACACAGGACAAAATAGAAAAGAAATTATTTGAGAATTAGTTTTGAACATGGCAATGAAAAGTTTTTCCACATTTGATGAATTTATGGCCCAAATAATTTATGAGAATTATTTGGGAATTTTTGGAGTGATGGAAATATAGGTTGCTTCACAACCTAGGGCAGATAGGGTTATTCCTTTAATAGGAAAGGAATATCCCCAATAAAAAGAATATTGGGATTTGGTCTAGGATGAAAATGGAAAGGTCTAGGGAAGGATTTGGGTATGACAAGCCACTCTGGAAGCAAAGAAGAGGTCATCTTCTTCCGTTTCCATACCACAAAGCCACGGAAAAAGAAAACTCAGGCAAAAATCTCATAAAACAAAAGAAAAATAAGGGGCCAAAAATCAGGCTGTGACATGATTGACTTGCCTCATTTCCTTTTGTAGCCAATGTCAACACTTTAATTGGCTCTTTTTCATTTGAGATCATATCTGAAGTGGCACTCTTACGACCATCTCTTTTGACGCGGTAAACTTGCTCAACCAGCTCCTTATTCTTCCTTGTGCTCTAGACCGATTCTTTTTTGAAACGGTCTTGAACATATGACTGCTCATTGAACGTTGGTCTTCTTGGAGCTGCATAATACTGGCGAGATGGTTTATAATAATATGGAGAATGTGCCCTTGTATCATACTTGTCCCATGATGGATATGGATTTACGTGTGCATAGAGAGGCATCCACGACATTGGCATTGGCGGCCCAAAATAAGGATATGAACAAGTTGCATTTAAATTCTCTTCTTGCCAATATCGATCCTTGGATTTGTGCCTAGGGGGTGA
The DNA here is from genome assembly GCF_018294505.1 of Triticum aestivum. Classification (NCBI taxonomy): domain Eukaryota; kingdom Viridiplantae; phylum Streptophyta; class Magnoliopsida; order Poales; family Poaceae; genus Triticum; species Triticum aestivum. Next base: position 551,142,784 of record NC_057813.1, on the reverse strand, counting down.
TCTTGATGCTTTTGCATTAGTTGGCCGATAAGCACTGTTCTCCTCACTTATCTTCTGAGATTTTTCCAATAGTTGCGCGGAAGTGACTTTCGACTTTTTACCTTTGTGCTTACGTCGGCCTTTGATTTCTTTGGTTGTGCTTGCACCGATCTTTGGATTTTCTCGTTGCCCCCAGTACTTGGCGTCTTTTGTGCAACCTCGATGGAATTTTCGCCCTCAAGAATATTATGATTGTGCTCTTGAACAACTTCCTTACTTGAAAGCTTGATCCCATTACCCACGGGCCTTACCTTCTTGTGTTTAGATGGATCGGTTTGAAGGAGCGGATACAAAAACCATTTGCCATCAGGACCAATTGGAATAGATTGGCCATCCCTTGGTGTTTCAACAAGTTTCAATCGTCCTTTTTCAATGGCCGATTTAACTATTTGAAGAAACATATTGCAATCCTCAAAACTATGCTTGAACGAATCATGCAACTTACAATACATTCATCCTCGGATAGATGTTTTTTCATGGTGATCAAGAACTCTAATGTAATTATTTTTCAGCAACAAATCAAATATTTGATCACACATACTTGAACTGAAGGGATGCTTCTCATTTTCTAGCCGATCTTGGTGTGAGAACGACTTTCCAGGTAAGCAAACGAATGGTTTAGAATACCCCCATTCGGCTATGAATTGTGTTTTGCATTCTATCTCCGATGTCTTTGGATAAGATATTATACTAGCATCAGTTTTCTCAATAGAATTTAACCTTGGCTTTAAAATTCTGAAATGAAAATAGTTAGAACACATATGTCTCAATTGAGACCAAGTGTAAGCCAAGTAAGAAACAAGCAAACCTACCCAATTATATATGAACTTTTAATAAAGCAATGGGGAAAACTTTGGCTACAATAATACATCACAATCAGTCTTTATAAATGGCACAATGTGTTGACCGATATGCTTTGCAACGATTTTATTGCTAACAAATAAATTACCCTTCTTCATTGGTCTTTCAAGATTTCTTATGAGAATTTTTATAATAGAAGCATCAACAATAAAGTTGCGACCAAATCGGAAGATAGGTAAATTACTTGCTAGACATACCTCTTCGAATACATTGGGAGAGCATGATGGTTGCGTTACTTGAACGATATCTTGTTCCCATTTCGAATAGCTCGCCAGCGCCTTGTCATCCTCTTTTTCTAGAATAGATTCGGCATACGTAATATTTGATTCGGTCTTTTCAATAATCAAATTAACTTTGTTTTCCGAATCACCACTCCTTTTGATAATTCTACCCACACCCAATGCTTTCTCTTTTTGACATAATCTAGCTTGTATTGCAACAGAATTAATAGACTTTCCCTCTTTTATTAATTCATGTAGAACAACATTGCATTCGTCCCAAAAAGACGTAAGGTTTTTCTTAATGAGCCAATCTGGATAGAATTGCCCCCGACACTTTTAGACTCTTTCGGTAACGAGATGTCGCCGAAATTCTATAATTGTGCAGGGAAAACATTGCATGCTACGATACTAGGTGAAGACACATGGGATCCTATAGAATTTTCACTTATTCGGCTATTAGCGTGAAGGTGCGAAGCCGAATTATGAATACCTATAGTTGCATATGGTGCCAAAACATTAGTAGCATGAAGTGTAGCATATGATGGTTGAGGGTAATTGGCCGAATAACTAGTAGTAGCATGGCCAATTCCCCTATCCACCGGCATGTTTGGATTAACATATTGTAAGTTAGTTGCCGATGAATAAAAAGGTGAAACACTTTGTTGCATACTATCGGAAGTTCCTATGTGAGGTGTTTCAACTTGATTAACGAAACTCATCATGTTGTTCATCGACATATGGATTTCTAGGGTTGCCGATGCATGGGAGTTGGAATACATATGTTGCATGTTGCTAAAATTATACGAGGTAGAAGCATGAATATTTTGTTGCATCGACTCTTGCACATAATTAGATGCATGACTGATAAAAGCTAGGGCTAGCCGATATATTATGCTCATTAGATGATCTAGCAACAACATATGCATTATTTGCATCTACATATGTGAATTGGGTATTCATATTAACTTTGTAGATTGCAAACCCTAGATGACAATCTCTTTGTAGCAAGAACAAGCCGGAGACCGTTCAAAACTTCGTCCCCAGCGGAGTTGCCAAAAAGTGTGTTCACACACGAACACGTCACCGTGTACCCTCGACGCCGGGGGTGATGCATCACAGCTCACGTCGAAGGAGATCCGTCCGGAAGAGCGGTACGCAAGCAATCTGGCGGGCGCTTTTGAGGAACCGAAACCGCACACGCCCGAGAGGGACCCCGTCAGGGCGCGCGGCGGCTATGGGCTGCCCTAGGTCGACCTGATCGCCCCTAGGGCCTCGAGGTTCGCCGCCCTACAATGAAAAAGAACGAACAAAGAACGAGGAAGAAGAAGAACAAGGGAGAAGGTAAAAGTAAAGGTAAATGATGTAGGTAAATTTGTTCGATTGTGTGTTGTTCAATCGGCCGTCACCTCTTATCTATATAAGAGGCGAATGGACTTCCTGCACAAGAAAATGACTTGCATTGCCGTCCAAATCATCAAAATCTAACCAAACTCGGACTTCTCACGACCTCCGGCCCGGACGGCTCTAGGCCCGCATGATCCGACCTAGCCCAGTTTTCTAACAGCAACTCACTATTTTGGCTATAAAATCCACATACGACATCGGATTTGAACGTTTTTTCTATCAGAATCAACCGCCTCGACGAGATGCACAACTTTCATATTGAAAACATTTCGATCTGAGGCCATCTCGAGGGTGTTTCGGGCTGTTTTCTAAAGTATGTAGCAGAAAAAGCTGTCCGGACGTCCGGACTTTCACCCGGATTGTCCGGCCTCCATCCGGATCATCCGGGATTGGACCCAGATCATTCGGCTTCATCATAAGCCTTCTGTTGTTTTCGGTGCTTCAATTTCCCGGATGATCCGGACCCCGGCCCGGATGACTCGGTCAAACATTGTTGCAGCGCACGGTTTTGTCTGTAACTCTTGCATACGACCTCGGATGGGGACGACTCTTATATCAAAATCATTCATTTCGACGAGACGAAGAACTTTGCTGTTTTAGCTTTTTCCATCAGAGGCCATCTTGTGGGCCTAACCAACCGAATAGTATTCTGAATATAAAATCTCAATACTTCGAATACAACTTCGGCCTTAGAGATGAGATCAGATGGCTATGGCCCAAATATCAAAGTTTCTTATTTTGACGATACGAAACTTTCTTACTTTGAGCACTTTTCCATTTGAGGCCCTCTTAATTACGTCTTCACCATGCCAAAATCTGATGTCAACAAAAAGAAAAAAATTGTGAATTAAAAGATGTTTAAACATTTTCGCAAAAAGTTCAGGAATTTTTATAAAAAAGTTCATCGAATTTTAAAGAAACTTAATGGATTTTTTAAATGAACGAATATGTAAAAAGTCATCAATTTTTTTAAAAAAAATCATCGATGCAGAAAAAGTTCATCAATTTTGAAAGAGTTAATCAAATTAGAAAAAAGTCCATCGAATTGATTACAAAACTTCATAAATTTTGAGAAAATAATTCATCAATTTGAAGAAAAAGTTTGTGAATTTGAAAAAAAATCATCGAACCAAGAAAAAAAGGAGTAACAAAAAAAAAGGAAAACGGAAAGAAGAAAAAAATAAAAAGGAATGAAGAAGGAAGAAAAGAAGGAAAACGATGTAAGTTATCAGATTGCGCTAGGTGGCGTGGTTGTTAGTACAGCGTACCTGGATGCGCGAGCTCGCTGGTTTGCTTCACCACGGGCAGGCTTCTTTTGCATCGCTAAAAGAAAAAAAAGGATAGATGGCATGATCTAGCGCAGAGGTTGTATGTGCGCCCGTATATAAAATGCATACTAACGGGCGCCGGAAGCGCTAAATAGGAAACGCCGGCCCCTATTCGGTGCTTCAGGCACTCCTTGCCGCCCATGGGCCAATGCTGCTGGGCCTGCCCACGTAGATTTCGCATTTTATTTATCCCGCATTCGCTCGATCTCATTTGATAAAAAGGAAAATTTTCACCAAAACAAATCCTGAATTTAAAAATGATCACGGCTTTTGAAAAAAGTTCATGAATCTAAAAAATCCTCGATTTGACAAAAGATAATTGAAGTTCTTTAAAAAAATTGTTCGACTTTGAAAAAATAATCATCGAATTTGGGAAAAAAATTATAAATTTTTGAAAAAATTATTGGTTGTAAAAATGTTACTTGAAAGTTTTAAAAATCATGCGTTTTAAAGAAAACTCCGCAAATTTGAAAAAGTTCAATAATTTGAAAAAAAAGTCCATCAAAATTTAAAAAAAGTTCTTCAAATTGGAAAAACACTTCATAAAATTCAATAAAAAAGGTAATCAATGTTGAGAATGAATTTCATCGATTTAAAGAAAAAGTTCAAGCATTTGGGAAAAAATCGAAAAAATGAGAAAGAAAAGAAGAAAAAAGGGAAGCAGAAAGAAGAAAGAAGAAAAAAAGAAGGAAAAATATGTTAGTTATCAGATTGGGCTAGGTGGTGAGGTTGTTACTGTAGCATACCTCGATGCGGGAGGTCGGTAGTTCAATTCACCACGGGTATTTTTTTTTGCGTTTAAAAAAATAGAAAAAGGATATATGCGCCGGCCCAATGCGGAGGGTATGTACGTCGGTCTGCAAAATGCATACTAACGGTCGCCTGAAGCACCGCATAGGAAACGCCGTAAGCACTGTCCCCCGCGTGAGTTACGTCTTGGTACGGTCGTCAAATAGATCTCGCGAGCTGTTCACCCCTAGTAGTGTTAGCACATTAAGCCCCATGTCTAGGTTCACTACAGGCACAACACGTTAGGTAGCATTTGGAAGCCCCTTTCCAGGTCGCCCCATTTTTGCCGCTGTGGGCGACGACTGTGGGCGCGACTATGTTTGTCTCTCGCTGCGAGGTAGTAGCTGGCCTCGGCTCAGGTAGCCGGTTAGTGGGATGGCCCAGTACATTTTGTTAGGCTAGCGCCATGATAATATCATGTATGTTTTTCTTTTGTTTATATTTTAAATATTTTGATTAAATGTGCTTCATTAAATTTCAAAAATAAACACAATTTTTTATACATACATTCCAAAACTGAAGTTGGATTAAATTTTTTTAAAACATCATGATTGTGGAAAATATTAATGCAGTGTAAAAAAATGCTACCGTAGTTCAAAACAATGTTACAGTTAAAGAATATGTTTGTATCAATAACAAAAAAAACATGTGTTTCAAGAAATAGACGATACTATAAAACATTAATCATGTATCTATTTTTTCGATACGTTTAAAAATATATTCAATAAATGTACAACTTGCAATAAAAAAGGTAGACACTAAAACGTATATTGAAATAAATGTTAATTATGTATTAAAATATTAAATGTGTATACAAAATGTTAATAATTTATATGAAAAAATGTAAAACATAGATGAAAAAATAGACATCAAAGCATATATTTGAAAAAATGTTAAACGTGTATACAAAATATATTTTGATGTATAGAAAAAATGTATAACATGAATGAAATAATCAATATTAATACATATATTAATTTTTACATATGGTTAAGCATGTATAGAAAATGTCCCTGATATATACGGAAAATATACATTGTGCGTGTAAGAAAGTTGAAATGTGCTGAGAAAAGAAAAACGAAAAAAAGAAGAAAAATGGTAAGAAACATGATGAAAGAAAGAAAAAATAAAGCCAAAAAAAGGAAAAAAAAAGGAAACCATAAAACCAAAAAACAAGAAACCCACCGAAGAAAACCCAAGAATTTTTTTGCTATAGCCGTAAGAAACATAATACTACTGTGTTGGGCCGACACGATAGCACCAGCGCATAGGTGATTTCTAATAAGAAACAAGTACGAGCGAGACAGAGCATTTGCGGATGTTGCCGCCGCTCACCATTGAGCCCATATCAGGACCAGGCTTAGTATAGACTAGAAGGATTGGGCGCGCTTTGTTGCCCTGTTGATGTTATTGGATTTTTTTATTTATTTACTCCATCTATTTCGAAATATAAGGTGTATTAGTTTTTTTTTGAAAAGTCAAACCATTTAAATTTGACCACATTTGTGTAGAAATATATCAATATCCATAATATCAAATCTGGGTTTTAGATTCATCATGAAATGAATTTTCATATTTTATTTATCTAATGTTGTGGACGTCGATCGTTTTGGCTCTGAACTTGGTGTAAATTAAAGAAATTTGACTTTTCAATAAACTAATACACCTTATATTTTGGAACGAAGTGAGTATTTGATTTGGTTAGTGGGGAAGATGATGGAGTGTGTTTTCTTTTTTATTCATATAACGCGATGTTTTGGTAGGCCTTTCGTGGTGTGATTTTGTGTTGTCTGCTAATCAACTCATACTTATGTGGGGAAATTTTTCATGGTGGTGGTTGCATGTACTATATTGGTGCTAAAGTATCAGATGTTTAGTTTTTCTTTTTTCTAGGTGATGAGAGGGCACGCGGGGTTGATATGTTTCTATAGGCCGGCTGCTTTCGTTTGATTTGAAAATTATTGACCTAGTCAAAATCATGAATCAAATCCAATTGAATTTCTCAATGCAATGGGAGAGCTCCAAAGTTAGAGAGCATAGTGAATTAAAAGAATTGTGTGAGAGATTGTTGACCTAGTCAAAATCGATGACCCAATTCCGAATTGGTGACCTCAATTAAATGAGAGTCCTTCATTCCTAGGGAGCTTAGTGATATAGTATATTCCCCTCGATCGAAGACCAAAATGAGAAAGGTTGAAAGTGCAATCATGCCCTTAATCATATTTTCATATTATTGACAACATACATATAGGGAACTAATCATCTTTGTCAAGTGCATCTCAGGTTTACTTCTCAAAAGATTATAATGTGGATCATGACTGGCATATTCAAGATACTCAAAGCATGGAGAAACAAGACAAAAAGCTCTAGCTCTTTCTTGGTTTTATTTTTGAGTATAGGGATCCCGACTATTAAGAGGGGATCACTGATTCTCGCAAAAGACTTTCTCAAAATCTAGGAAATCTCTTGGAGAAGTTCTTACCTTAACTGTGATGTTGGACCCTGCCTTGTCCAGACGTCCGAAGGTTTCCGGACGACCGACGCGTCACAGTTCTCCGGCTGGCCGTTTTCTCCGGATATCGGGTGCCACGTTACAGAAAGAAAATCCCGGAATTCTGGTCTTTCCGGACGACCGGCTTCCGGACGTCCGGTTATAACCGGAAATCCGATGCCACTTCACACAGCCGAAATAACGGATTTCCGGTCCACTCCGGACGATCGTGCTCCGGACGCCCGACGTTCTTCGGACGGCCGCACCCTATGATCCAGTTCCCACTACTGGTGCGCTAAACCACTCCAATATCCAGTGGCCGGACGATCGTCTCCGGTCGGACGTCCGGTCCTTCCTTTCTATCCAGATGTCCGGTATACTTCGGACGTTCGGTGTTGGGGATATAACTAATAGGTATGACCCACCCAGGAGGGGCCGGTTATACCTATGACGATTCATGATGTGAAGTCCATGAAGATATTGAAGACGGCAGTTCCTGGGCGGGTCATACCTAATAGTTATATCCCCAAGATTAGGCCCCAGGTTGATTTGAACTGGTTCATGTCAATCTTCAACACTTAGAAAAAAATCTTCCCTTCTTCATTTGTGCGAGAACTCATAATCCGCTATGACATCATCTCCTGGGCTTGCGGTAACGCTCCATGACGTCACATGTCATCAATTTGCACAATATCCAATATATCTTAACAGATCCTTATCTTTAATGGTTGTCCCAAGAATCGAGGCGCTCGAGAAGCTAGATAACCATATTTTTACCTCCTCGTTTTGTGCGCCCACCTGTTATACTTTTCCTTATAAATAGGGTCAACCTCTTCTCATTCTCCTCCCTTTCCTTCTCGTCTTCCTCCTCTCGCGACTGATCTACCACTTGAGCTCCGTCGCCGCCGCGAAGCCCACCGTCCTCCTCGTCCTCGGCCGATACATCAACCTAAACCTGGGCAAACGTCGGGCCGGGCCGGGCTTGTAAAAGCCCGACCTTCATTTCTCAAGCCCGAGCCCGGCCCGAAGCCCGAAATACTCCATATTTTCAAGCCCGAGCCCGGCCCGAACTCAAGTCCGAAGCCCGAAAGCCTGACCGAATGCTATTTTCTAGTACGTACACGTGCAAGCCCGGCCCGAAGCCTGAAAGCCTGGCCCGAAATACGGGAAAATTGAAGCCCGAGCCCGGCCCGAACTATCTTTCGGGCTGCAAAACAAAGCCCAAGCCCGGCCCGAATGTCAAGCCCGGCCCGGCCCGACCCGAGTTTTTTGGGCCGGGCTCGGGCCGGGTCGTCGGGCCGGGCTGCCCATGCCCGGGTTTACATCAACCTGAACGGGACCAAAGAACGCCGGCGCTCCACCGCAGTTCGCCTGCTTCTATAAGCATTCCTCCTCTTATGCTCTAGATCGCATTAGGGTTTCTGTAGTTCTTTGAGTTCTTCGTAGTTCTTCGTCGTTCTTGTAGATAGCCCTTGCTTTGGATCTAAATACGTCTTTTAGGATGCGCGGAACCTGTTTCCATTCCTTTTACCTCAAAATTTGCTTCATATATGTATAAATCTCGCCCTTGTGCTAGTACCTCTGCTGCTACCATGCTTTTAGGTTTTAATTTATTTTCTTTTTCTGAACTGCCACTGATGCAAAAGTATAGCTTCAGTCTGCGAAACCTGTTTGTCCAGTACTTAGCAAAATTTTCTCCCTGATACATACCAATCTGGTCATGGCGGCTTACACCACTAGCTATAGCTAGATTCAACACATTAGCAAGCTTCACTCTTGATGGATATTGATCTGTTCACGGCGGCTTACATAACTCGCTGTATCGCCATGCAACCCAGCATCGAACCAATTCAATGCCAGTTAAGTCGTTTCCCAATAGAGCCTTGACCTTGGCAATGGTGGGGGCGAGTTTTTTGCATTCAGCGGCTATTAGCTTGTTAGGGAGAGGATGTTTTGAGTCAAGACGCAGGGCGCGAAAGTCGGGCGGTCGACTCTTGTCAGCCGGAGAAGTATCCTTGCAATAGAACCATGTATGATTCCAATCCTTCGGATGACTCGGCAGGCGGGCATAAGGGAAGATAGCATCTCTGCTTCGCTTAATTGAGATTCCACCAAGTTCCAGGCTGGGTCCATTTGAGTACTCGTTTTGGCGGTTCAAATAAAAGTATTCTCTGAACAGCTCCACACTGGGCTCCTTTTGAAGGTACACCTCACAGAAAACTTGGAAATTGCATATGTTTGACACGGAATTGGATCCGATGTCTTGAGGATGAAGATTAAAAAAGTGTAGAACGTCCCGGAAGAATTTAGAGCCGAGCGGTGAGAAGCCCCGGTTCATGTGATCAGTAAAGGCAATGACTTCATCATCTTTTGGCTAAGCTTTCTCCTCTTCCGGCTTGGGGGCGCCATAATGCATGACAATCTTCTTTGGCAAATAGCCGGTTTTCACAAAGTCCTGGAGTGTGTTCTCAGTAACAATGGAAGGAACCCAGTTACAGGAAGTGGCTATCTTCGGGGCCATTGTGAAGAAAGAAGCCTAAAAATAAAAAAGAACAAGTTTGCCGGTTTAAATTAAGCCGGAGGAAAAGCGTTGCAATACATATTCAGAATGGCGGCTTAAAAAGGGGCCTAATAGTATATGACTAGCTACAGCGGGCTATGTAAGCCACCGTGAACAGATCGATATCCATCAAGAGTGAAGCTTGCTAATGTGTTGAATCTAGCTACATCTAGTGGTGTAAGCCGCCATGACCAGATTGGTATGTATCAGGGAGAAAATTTTGCTAAGTACTGGACAAACAAGTTTCGCAGACTGAAGCTATACTTTTGGATCAGTGGCAGTTCAGAAAAAGAAAATAAATTAAAACCTAAAAGCATGGTAGCAGCAGAGGAACTAGCACAAGGGCGAGATTTATACATCTATGAAGCAAATTTTGAGGTAACTAAAGGAATGGAAACATGTTCCGCGCGTCCTAAAAGACGTATTCAGATCCAAAGCAAGGGCTATCTAGAAGAACGACGAAGAACTACGAGAACTCGAAGAACTGTAGAAACCCTAATGCGATCTGGAGCATAAGAGGAGGAATGCTTACAGAAGCAGGCAAACTGCCGTGGATCGCCGATGTTCTCTTGTCCCGTTCAGGTTGATGCAGCGGCCGAGGACGAGGAGGATGGTGGGCTTCATGGTGGCGGTGGAGCTCAACTGGCAGATGAGTCGCGAGAGGAGGAAGACGAGAAGGAAAGGGGGGAGAATGAGAAGAGGCAGTTCGACCCTATTTATAAGGTAAAGGTTAACAGGTGGGCGCGAAAAACGAGGAGGCCAAAACATGGTTATCCAGCTGCTCGGGCGCCTCGATTCTCAGGACGGCCATTAAAGATAAGGATCTGTTAAGATATATTGGATATTGTGAAAATTGATGACAGGTGACGTCATGGCGGGTTACCGCAAGCCAAGGAGATGATGTCATAGCGGGTTATGAGTTCTCGCACAAATGAAGAAGGGAAGATTTTTTCTAAGTGTTGAAGATTGACATGAACCAGTTAAAATCAACCTGGGGCCTAATGTTGGGGATATAACTATTAGGTATGACCCGCCTAGGAGGGGCCGGGTTATACCTATGACGATTCATGATGTGAAGCCCATGAAGATATTGAAGACGACGGTTCATAGGCAAGGGACCAAGGGTGACTTAAGGCCCGTAGGAGTAATCCGCCATATGTGTAAGACTTGTATTGTAAGGCATATATCATTAGTCACCAAGCCGGACACATTGTCTATGAGCCAGCGGGGACTTCGTGAGCCGCTGGGCGTCAACCTGTGTATATAAAGGGATGACCCGACGGTGGTTCAGGGCAAGAAACAAGAGATCAAAAGCTAGGTCAAGCGTATTCGCTCCCTGGTAATCGAGACATAAGCAATACCACCTCAAACTGGATTAGGCCTTTACCTTCACCGCAAGGGGCCGGACCAGTATAAACTCCTATGTCCTTTGTCCCGTTTAACCCCTTTAATCTAACCTAGTTGTGATGGCTCCACGACTAAGTCCTTTCACGAGGACATCTGCCATGACTATTCCACGACATTCGGCGTCTGGACAACTTAAGTGACCTCCAACGGCTACTTTTACACTATGACTATAAATACCCTTCTTCCACCTCGAGTGAGGGTTGTCCAATACAGTGAAAAGATTCCAAGAACACCATTCTCTCTTACTCTCTCTTGCTTTCACCAATTCCTAGATCCCGAGTGCATTTGTGAGGATTCTTGAGTGTTATTCCAATCAAAAGATAGATCGTCCCTGTCCCCTCCTCTCAACCAAAGGAATTCATGATTTGAGCAAGTTTTGAGCGCTTACCTTGATCTTGTTACTCTTGGAGGTTGGAGACTCCTAGGCGGTAGGAGTTCTTGGATGAGGAATCAAACCATTGTGATTACCCCCTGGAAAGTTTGTGAGGGTTTGGAGACCACCCCAAGGTATACCACTAGTGGTTGAGAATCGCCTTCGTGGTGATATCTCAAAGAGAGAATAGGGCGAGCCTTCGTGGTAACATCCACCTCTCTAAATGGTGACGTAGCTTCCCTCCAATGAAGTGAACATTGACATAGATCATTGTCTCTCGGAGTTGCGGTTATTCCTAACCCTATCTCCCTACTTGTGGTTACTTGTCTCTTTGTCTTTACTTGTTCCACATTGTGCTTACTTATTCATATTCTTGTAATACTTGCCCACCTTTCTTACCTCATTGTATCATCTTTGCAATTGTTAGGCCCACCTTCATATTCCACATTATAGCCTAAAATTGCTAAGTAAGAATTAAAATTTGGAATTGTACCTATTCACCACCTCTAGGTCCATCTCGATCCTTTCAATTGGTACCAGAGCCTCATGCTCTATTCTTGTGGCTTAACCTCCCTAGAGCGAAATGAACCTCGATGGGACTCCCCTTGTTGCAGATCCGAAGGAGAAGGGCACAGCTTCTTCGGAAGTCAAGTCCTTCACTTCCGAGGATCTGGAACGGGCCCTTGCTAAGCAAAAGGAGGAGCATGATTCTTCTCTTGAGGCCTTGGCCCAAATGAGGTTAGCCGCATTAACCATGATTCTCGCACCACTTGCCAATCCAAGTGGTGCGTCCTTGAGGCCAACTGCGCCTACTCCTTCACTTGGCCAACAACCTCCTAGTAATGATCAGTTTAGTGTTCCATGGCTTTATGCAGGATCTCAAGTTGAGAAACCTAAGTATAACCCTAGGGAAAAACTCCCTTTTCTTGATGACAATTCCTATTTTTCTTTGTGGAGAGTTGGTATGCAGCACCATCTTAGGTACACCAATGATGAGATGTTGGACATCTTGGATCATGGCTACAACCTAGTCGACCTAAATAATCTCACTCCAAGAGAAACATATGACAAGCATCTCAACGATACCGCAATAATGTGCATAAGGAAAGGAATAAATGATAAGCAAAGGAGACCTTACATACACATCACAAGTGTCAAGGAGTTATGGGATAGTAATATAGCATTGTGAGGACCAAGACCGGTACCTCCACTCTCCGGCTAGCTCAATATGAAATTGCCAAGGGTCAATTGCAAAACTTTTGTATGGAGAAAAGTGAATCCCCCAAGCAGCTCCTTGAGCGTCTCATGACCCTCTCCGCTGACATAGAATCTTCTGATTGTGACAAGACACAAGATGGATTCAACTTGACTAAGCGATTTCTCGTGGACAAATTACTTCATGCTCTTGCTCTATATCATCACCAAATGGTGTGGGACATAAGGCAACATCATGGATTCAATGAAATGACTCCATATGACATCGTATCTACTTTTCAACTATTCAAAGAATCCAAAGAAAATGCTACAAAAAATCTTGCCATACATGGTACCTCAACATCAAAGATCAATCTTGCTTTGAAGGCCAAGCATATATGTGAGGAAGAGCAAAGTGAAGAAGAAGATGATGAAAGATGGTGATGAGATTGACTCCGATGAGAGCCCTTCATATGAAGACATTTCCCTCTTTGTTAAGAAGTTTAGCGCGGGAAAATTCAAAGGAAGATTCTAGAAGAAGAAAGTGAGAAAGTGCTACAACTGTGAAGAAACCAACCACTTCTCCAACTGTTACCCTTATGAGAAGAGAGAAGATAAACCAAGGTTTTCCAAGACCTTTCCTAAGAAGAAGTTGCCAAATCCCGTGAACTCCAAGTTCAAGAAGAAAGATGGGAAGGCAATGGTTGCTCAAGAAGAATCCGACCCGAATGATGTTGGTGGTGTTGCTGGAGTAGCTCAAGATTCTCCAAACACCTTGAGGCTAGTCAACAAGAGTGGTGATGTTGTCACCTACAACTACATGAAAGACTACAAGGGCAACACTCACAAGTGCTTAATGGCAAAGGCCATGGTGGAAGATGGAGAGAACCAAAACTCTCCTGACAAGGTTAAGGTAACCCCATGTTCAAATCCTCCTCTTTTCACTCCATCTACTCACTACTACAAGATGGTCCAAACGCGATAGTCCAATAAGAGACCCTTCGACGAAAATGTGTGTGATGCATTAATCACAAACGATGATGTAAGAAAATCGTCAAAAATGAGACGAACTATTTGCGATGGCGCATACATCAAACACGGTTGAGATCAGAGTCGCGTGTGGGATGCGTGGCATATGTTTAATCCATACAAACTGTTTGCAATGATCCAGAACAACAGAAACAGACATCTAGATGAGGGTGTGTGCGATATACGGCATACATTTCACTAGGATCAAGTGTGTGTGATTAGGAAACACAATAGAAACGGTCAGCCAGATCAAGGTGTGTGCGATGGGGGGCATACAATTCACTCAGATGAACTGTTTGTGATGAGCCAAGACAACGGAAACAACTCAACTGAACAAGATGGGGGGATGTATATCACTGAGAGATGTTGGTAGATAAGAGAAGAGGATAAAAAATCATTAGATGTTGGTAGATAAGAGTAATCCGAAATGTGTGTGAAGACCAATAATAACACATATGATTGCTACTAATAAGCCATGTGATTTGCTCTTTCTACAGAAGAACAACATATATATAATTGAAATAAACATCCAATTACATAAGTGACTATACAGATAATTCTCACACACCTCAATAAACAATTGCATGCATTCTAAACTAGGGGAAAGGATCATCTAGTCATCTACTTCTTGTGACGCTCCCGCCACTGCTCTGTGGCTCGATCCCTCGTCTGGGAAGGACAAAGACACTTCCTCATGTCAATGATTCGCCTATACATCTCGTAGCTTGTGTACGCATCCTTGGCCGCGTACTTGACGTGTTCTTCATCCAGTCTCTGATGCCAGGCATTGTGCCAGGCGTTCTTGTCCTTCTTGCTCTCATCCTTCATCTTCATGTAGTAGGGGTCGATGATGGCCGAGGCAAGGTCAACCAGGGAGTTCTGTTTGTTGTTGGTGCTACCCTAGACCTTGTAGTGGTCAAGGATGTTGACAAGATTCTGGCAGGTCAAGCCCGAAACCTTGAGCGCTTTTAGATCGTTGGTGGTATCCACCGTAGCGAAACTGTAGTCGGAGATGTTGACAAACCTGGAGAAATGCTCACAAGGCCTTGTGGCCAGGTGGTAGTGGTAGACGAGGACGTCATGTTGCACACATAACTGGGCGATGATAACCTTCTGATCTTGCCCAACACAACCGCTGCTGAACTCGAGGTCGAAGCCAACCACTTGGTACTTGTCCTCAGCAAGCAACTGCTCGACATTTTGGATGGAACTCTCCACCGATACTGGCTTGTTCATGTACACCACCGAGAGGTCCTCCCCCCTCACATGGGTGTCCACTACATGATGCGTGGTGAGCTGCCCCCCGTTGTCATTGTCGGCCGCTAGGAGCGCCATTGGAGCCACGGGTGTCGGTGTCAAAACCGGCGGATCTCGGGTAGGGGGTCCCGAACTGTGCGTATAAGGCTAATGGTAACAAGAGACTGGGGACACGATGTTTACCCAGGTGCGGGCCCTCTTGATAGAGGTAATACCCTACTTCCTGCTTGATTGATCTTGATGATATGAGTATTACAAGAGTTGATCTACCATGAGATCGTAGAGGCTAAACCCTAGAAGCTGGCCTATGATTATGATTGTCTGTTGTCCTACGGACTAAAACCCTCCGGTTTATATAGACACCGGAGGGGGCTAGGGTTACACAGAGTCGGTTACAGAGAAGGAGATCTATTATACGGATCGCCAAGCTTGCCTTCCACGCAAAGGAGAGTCCCATCCGGACACGGGACGGAGTCTTCAATCTTGTATCTTCATAGTCCAACAGTCCGGCCACATCATATAGTCTGGCTGTCCGGATACCCCCTTATCTAGGACTCCCTCAGTAGCCCTTGAACCAGGCTTCAATGACGATGAGTCCGGTGCGCAGATTTTCTTCGACATTGCAAGGCGGGTTCCATCTTTGAATACTTCAATATAAATTCCGAACACAAGGACCGTGTCCGGCTCTGCAAAACAAGTTCCACATACCACCGTAGAGAGAATAATAATCCATGAATCTAATCTGCTGACAATTCTTCGAAACATGACATCACGCCATGTTCCGGTTTTTATTCGAACCGTTTTTTATAACCAGCTACCGCACATATTACGAGGCGGTTCCTTTGGCACGTCTTGTCGAAGTAGAGATCGTGTCCCTCTTATCGTGGGATCCTCATCAATACAGGTATGGGTAATCCAACCACGCCTGTTGGCATGACTCCGTGTTTTTAGGCAAGTCCCGAATGGTTATGCTGGGGACACTTGATATTCTCCCCCTTTATAGTGGGGTCGAGGCCTATCCCTCTATCTCCACGCTTGCGCCTTCCCGCACTTCAAGTCCCAACACCCAAAGCTCAAGCTTAAGCACTCCGGATCTTCGATCATGTTCGGATCTGACCTTCAAGGCCGGTGGATGGCCTCCTCTGTCACAGAGGAGGACATTGCGAAGCTTAGGAAGGCCGGGTATCTGACCGATGATGTCAAGCACAGGCTTCCCGTTGCAGGGCAGGTCATCCCTACTCCCGAACCCAATGAGAGTATTGTATTTGTCTCTCACTTCCTCCGAGGCTTGGGTTTTACTCTTGATCCCTTCGTGAGGGGCTCATGTTCTATTACGGGCTAGATTTTCACGATCTAGCTCCGGATTCCATCCTCCACATCTCGTTGTTTATCGTCGTGTGCGAAGCCTTCCTCCACATCACCCCCCACTTCGTCATATGGCTCAAGACCTTCAATGTGAAGCCGAAGGAGATTGAGGGGTGACACGCGGAGTGCAGGGGCGCTGCAATAAGCATAAACACCGATGTTCCATGGCCAGAAGGTTCTTTCCCGGAGGTGTCCGATCTGTGGCAACGGAGGTTGTTTTACATCACAGCTCCCTGAGGCACAAGGTGGGCGGCCGCCCCCGCCTTCTGCCTGGGCCCTTCGCCTCAACCGGCGTCGTGGGCCAATGTGGGACTGCACTTGGGGCCTGCTAACGATGTACCAACATTGCAGAGCCGTATTCGGGAGCTTCTTGAGAGGGATATCAGTCTTGTCAAAATAATCCAGGTAATGCTAGTTCGGCGGGTCCTACCGTGCAAACGACGTCCTCTCCGGATGTGGCAGTTCAATCCAGAGGGTCCGCGAACCATTCAACACTTCTTCGGTATGACGCTCGAAGGGATGTATAAGTTGTTCTTCGGGCCATGAGTAAAGTGTCCGGACACCACCGAAGATGCGGGCCTGAGCTGCAACCGCCCAGATACCCAAGTAAGTAACCCTATAACCGAACACTTGTTTGTATTTATCATAACATCAGTCTAAAAAAACTGTCCGCAGCCAGGATTGGCTCAGCAAGGCAGAGAGAATCAGGTGTCCGGCCCCACTTCCCGAAGGCCCGCCCGGTCCGACAATAGCCAGGATGCTTGAGCGGGCGTTAAGCCAAGTGCCATCGGGGAAAGATGAAGGGAAGAGTGAGCTTCATACATTGGTCATCCAAACCGGGGGGGGGGAGGGGGATTAATGTCTCCACGAAGGAGGATAATCGGGGAGGTGAATCCAAGAATTCCTCCCCCCGCGGGAAGAAAAGGGCTGCCTCCGAAGACTTAGAGACGGAGGCGCCTAAGCAAGGGAAGAAAACTTCACCAGAGGGCCCAACCCCGAAGGGAGTCCTCACCGCATCACGCCCGCGAACGGGCCAGCCCTCCACCAAGCTGTGAGTTGATAAGCCAGAAACTTATCGCTTTTTCCTCTGAGAGTAATAACCAGGATCTATTTTTTGCAGTCCGGCTAGCAGTTCGTCTCAACAGGGTTCATCCTCGGGGGATCTTCTTTCAGAGATGATGGAGAGTGTGTTGGGGAACGTAGCAGAAATTCAAAAAATTTCCTATGTGTCACCAAGATCTATCCATGGAGAAACCAGCAACGAGGGTAAGGAGAGTGCATCTACATACCCTTGTAGATCACTAAGCGGAAGCGTTCAAGAGAACGGGGTTGAAGGAGTCGTACTTGTCGTGATCCAAATCACCGGAGATCCTAGTGCCGAACGGACGGCACCTCCGCGTTCAACACACGTACAGCCTGGTGACGTCTCCCATGCCTTGATCCGTTAAGGAGAGAGGGAGAGGTTGAGGAAGACTCTGTCTAGCAGCAGCACAACGGCGTGGTGGTGATGGAGGAGTGTGGCAATCCTGCAGGGCTTCGCCAAGCACCGCGGGAGAGGAGAAGGGAGAGAGGTAGGGCTGCGCCAGGGAGAGGTGAAACTCTTGTGTTGGCAGCCCTCAAGACCTCAACTATACATAGGGGAGAGGGAGGGGGGTGCACCCCCTCTAGGGTTTCCACCCCAAGGGGTGCGGCAACCCCAATCCCATCTAGGGTGGCAGCCAAGGGGGGGGGGAGAGGGGAAACTTGCCCCCCAAGTTAGGTGGGTGCGCCCCCTCCCCTAACCCTAGGCGCCTTGGGCCCTTGTGGGGGGGCGCACCAGCCCACCTAGGGCTGGTCCCCTCCCACACTTGGCCCATGCAGCCCTTCGGGGCCGGTGGCCCCACTTGGTGGACCCCCGGGACCCTCCCGGTGGTCCCGGTACGTTGCTGTTAAAACCCGAAACTTTTCCGGTGACCAAAACAGGACTTCCCATATATAAATCTTTACCTCCGGACCATTCCGGAACTCCTCGTGACTTCCGGGATCTCATCCGGGACTCCGAACAACATTCGGTAACCACATACAAACTTCCTTTATAACCCTAGCGTCATCGAACCTTAAGTGTGTAGACCCTACGGGTTCGGGAACCATGCAGACATGACCGAGACGTTCTTCGGTCAATAACCAACAGCGGGATTTGGATACCCATGTTGGCTCCCACATGTTCTACGATGATCTCATCGGATGAACCACGATGTCAAGGACTCAATCGATCCCGTATACAATTCCCTTTGTCTAGCAGTATTGTACTTGCCCGAGATTCGATCGTCGGTATGTCGATACCTTGTTCAATCTCGTTACTGGCAAGTCTCTTTACTCATTCCGTAACACATCATCCCATGATCAACCCCTTGGTCACATTGTGCACATTATGATGAGGTCCTACCGAGTGGGCCCAGAGATACCTCTCTGTTTACACGAAGTGACAAATCCCAGTCTCGATTCGTGCCAACCCAACAGACACTTTCGGAGATACCTGTAGTGCACCTTTATAGCCACCCAGTTACGTTGTGATGTTTGGTACACCCAAAGCATTCCTACGGTATCCGGGAGTTGCACAATCTCATGGTCTAAGGAAATGATACTTGACATTAGAAAAGCTTTAGCATACGAACTACACGATCTCTGTGCTAGGCTTAGGATTGGGTCTTGTTCATCACATCATTCTCCTAATGATGTGATCCCGTTATCAATGACATCCAATGTCCATGGTCAGGAAACCGTGACCATCTATTGATCAACGAGCTAGTCAACTAGAGGCTTACTAGGGACATGGTGTTGTCTATGTACCCACACATGTATCTGAGTTTCCTATCAATACAATTATAGCATGGATAATAAACGATTATCATGAACACGGAAATATAATAATAACTTATTTACTATTGCCTCTAGGGCATATTTCCAACAGTCTCCCACTTGCACTAGAGTCAATAATCTAGTTCACATCGCCATGTGATTAACACTGATAGGTCACATCGCCATGTGACCAACATCCAAAGAGTTTACTAGTGTCTAAACTAGTTCACATCATCATGTGATTAAGACTCAATGAGTTCAGGGGTTTGATCATGTTTTGCTTGTGAGAGAGGTTTCAGTCAACGGGTCTGTAACATTCAGATCCATATGTACTTCGCAAATCTCTAGGTCATATTGTAAATGTTGCTTCCACGCTCCACTTGTAGCTATTCCAAATGGTTGCTCCACTATTCGTATCTGATTTGCTACTCAGAGTCATTCAGATAGGTGTTAAAGCTTGCTTCGATGTAACGCTTTACACCGAACTCTTTATGACCTCCATAATTGAGAAACATGTCATTTATTTACTCCAAGGACAATTTTGACCGCTATCCAATGATCCATTCCTGGATCATTCTTGTACCCCTCTACTAACTCATGGCAAGGCACACTTCCGGTGCGGTACACAGCATAGCATACTATAGAGCCTATGTCTGAAGCATAGGGGACGACCTTCGTCCTTTCTCTCTCTTCTGCCATGGTCGAGCTTTAACTCTTAACTTCATACCTTATAACTCAGGCAAGAACTCCTTCTTTGACTGATTAATCTTGAACACCTTCAAGATCATGTCAAGGTATGTGCTCATTTGAAAGTACCATTTAGCGGTTTTTGATCTATCCTCATAGATCTTGATGCTCAATGTTCAAGCAGCTTAATTCAGGTTTTCTATTGGAAAACACTTTTCAAATAACCCTATATGCTTACCAGATATTCTACATCATTTCTGATCAACAATATGTCAACAACATATACTTTTCAGAAATTCTATAATGCTCCCACTCACTTCTTTGGAAATACAAGTTTCTCATAAACTTTGTATAAACACAAAATCTTTGATCATCTCATCAAAGGGTACATTCCAACTCCGAGATGCTTACTCCAGTCCTTAGAAGGATCGCTGGAGCTAGCATACTTGTTAGCGTCTTTCAGGATTGTCAAAAACCTTCTGGTTGTATCACATACAACCTTTCCTCAAGAAAACTGTCAAGGAAACAATGTTTTGACATCCTATATGCAAGATTTCATAAATAATGCAGTAACTGCTAATCCAATTCCAACAGACTCTTAGCATTACTATGATTGAGAAAGCCTCACCATAGTCAACTCCTTGAACTTGTCGGAAAACATCTTTAACGACAAGTCGAGCTTTCTTAATGGTGATACTTACCATCATTGTCTGTCTTCCTTTTAAAATCCATCTTTACCCAACGGCCTTACGACCATCAAGTATTTCTTCCAAAGTCATGGATCCTCTCTCGGATTTTATGGCCTCGAGCCATTCGTCGGAATCCGGGCCCACCATCGCTTCTCCATAGCTCATAGGTTCATTGTTGTCCAACAACATGACCTCTAAGACAGGATTGCGTACCACTCTGAAGTAGTACGCGTCCTTGTCGACCTACGAGGTTCGGTAGTGACTTGATCCGAAGCATCATGATCACCATCATCAGCTTCCGCTTCAATTGTTGTAGGTGCCACATGAACAACTTCCTGTGCCTTGCTACACACTGGTTGAAGTGATGGTTCAATAACCTCATCAAGTCTCCACCATCCTCCCACTCAATTCTTTCGAGAGAAACTTTTCCTCGAGAAAGGACCTGTTTCTAGAAACAATTACTTTTGCTTCCGAATCTGAGATAGGAGGTATACCCAACTGTTTTGGGTGTCCTATGAAGATGCACTTTTATCCGCTTTGGGTTCGAGCTCATCAACCTGAAACTTTTTCACATAAGTGTCGCAGCCCCAAACTTTTAGGAAACGTCAACTTAGGTTTCTCCAAACCATAGTTCAAACGGTGTCGTCTCAACGGAATTACGTGGTGCCCTATTAAAGTGAGTGCGGTTGTCTCTAATGCCTAACCCATGAACGATAGTGGTAATTCGATAAGAGACATCATGGTATGCACCATATCCAATAGGGTGCAACTATGATGTTCGGACACACCATCACACTATGGTGTTCCAGGCGGTATTAATTGTGAAACAATTTCCACAATGTCTTAATTGCGTGCCAAAGCTCGTAACTCAGATACTCATCTCTATGATCATATCATAGACATTTTATCCTCTTGTCACGATGATCTTTAACTTCACTCTGAAATTACTTGAACCATTCAATAATTCAGACTTGTGTTTCATCAAGTAAATATACAACATCTACTCGAATCATCTGTGAAGTAAGAACATAACGATATTCACTGCATGCCTCATCACTCATTGGACTGCACACATCAAAATGTGTTACTTCCAACAAGTTGCTATCTTGTTCCATCTTACTGAAACCGAGGCTTTTCAGTCATCTTGCCCATGTGGTATGATTTGCATATCTCAAGTGATTCAAAATCAAGTGAGTCCAAATGATCCATCTGCATGGAGTTTCTTCATGCGTATACACCAATAGACATGGTTCGCATGTCTCAAACTTTTCAAAAGCGAGTGAGTCCAAAGATCCATCAACATGGAGCTTCTTCATGCGTTTTACACCAATATGACTTACATGGCAGTGCCACAAGTAAGTGGTACTATCATTACTATCTTATATCTTTTGGCATGAAAATGTGTATCACTACGATCGAGATTCAATAAACCATTCCTTTTAGGTGCACTACCATTGAAGGTATTATTCAAATAAACAGAGTAACCATTATTCTCCTTAAATGAATAACCGTATTGCGATAGACATAATCCAATCATGTCTATGCTCAACGCAAACACCAAATAACAATTATTTCAACACCAATCTTGATGGTAGAGGGAGCGTGCGATGCTTGATCACATCAACCTTGGAAACACTTCCAACACACATCGTCAGCTCACCTTTATCTGGTCTCCGTTTATTCCGTAGCTTTTATTTCGAGTTACTAACACTTAGCAACTGAACCGGTATCTAATACCCTGGTGCTACTAGGAGTACTAGTAAAGTTCACATTAACATAATGTATATCCAATATACTTCTATCGACCTTGCCAGCCTTCTTATCTACCAAGTATCTAGGATAATCCTGCTCCAGTGGCTGTTCCCCTTATTATAGAAGCACTTAGTCTCGGGTTTAGGTTCAACCTTGGGTTTCTTCACTGGAGCAGCAGCTGATTTGCCGTTTCATGAAGTATCCCTTCTTGCCCTTGCCCTTCTTGAAACTAGTGGTTTCACCAACCATTAACAATTGATGCTCCTTCTTGATTTCTACTTTCGTGGTGTCAAACATCATGAATACCTCAAGGATCATCATATCTATTCCTGATATGTTATAGTTCATCATGAAGCTCTAGCAGCTTGGTGGCAATGACTTTGGAGAAACACCACTATCTCATATGGAAGATCAACTCCCACTCGATTCAAGTGATTGTTTCACTCAGACAATCTGAGCACAAGCTTAACGATTGAGCTTTTCTCCCTTAGTTTGCCGTCGATGGTTGTTGTGTCCGGGTTTGGTTACGAACTGGTATTTGATCATTATAATTTTGGTGACCGTAGTCTTGTTCCAGAACTCGTCCTCTAGATCCATAAATGGACCTATTCGCACCAGCCTTTTTGTCCAAGAGCTCACGTAAATCATGGGCTGACTTGTGTGCGACACCGGTGGCTGCTCTATCATAGCCATGAGGTGGTCGGTCCGGTTGATCGGCTGTGGTATTCTTTGGCAGAATAGGCTCTAAGGCTTCATTGTCGAATTTGAGCAGTAGCTTGCGCTTTGGGTAGCTCTTTGTTTGGTGATCGTCACCGTATTTTTCTTCAGTGTCTAGCACTTTCTTCCATCTTCGGTTGAGTGTGTCATGCGCAGCGTTAAGCCTTTGCTTCTGCTTCTTTAAGCTCCTCGCCGTGGCAATAAGCCTTTTGCGTAGGTTATCCTGTTCCAAACGTTTTTCCGGGATGATGAATGCATCCTCGACCGGACTGTCCTCCTCTTTGAAGGCAGTGTGATGAGTTCGGCCCTCGGGATCGCTGTGGTCGGGCGTCTGCTCCGGGCTGTGTTCGGCATGACCTGGCTTATCCCGCTACATCGCTGGGTCCCCATGGTCATTGTTGCCTTTGTAGTCGACCGGAGCGTTATCCCTTTTTGCGTTGTTATCGCTATTTTTACTGTGATTGGATTTAGAGCGGCGCCTGCGCCGTCGTTTTTGCTTTTGTCCAGGAGGTTTATCCTCCGTTGTGTCCTTTTTGTCACCGTTGTCCTCCTTAGACGTGTCCACGATGTAGATGTCATATGATGAAGTGGCGGTCTAGCGCCCCATGGGCGGTGGTTCCAGATTGTCCGCTGTATCGACGTCCATACCATCGATGTCGTCCGAGTTGAAATCAAGCATGTCTGTTAGGTCATCGACAGTGGCTATGAAGTGGGTGGTGGGTGGGAAGCAATTTTCTTCCTTGTCCGTACCCCACTCGGGCCGGACATAGTTCAGCTAAGAGTCTTGTAACAAAGAGAGAGACCTTAATGAATTTAGCACATCGCCAAAAGGGGAGTGCTGCATGATATCCGCGGCGGTTAACTCCATTACTGGGGCCCAATTGGACTCGATAGGCCCGGGTGCGCGTGGTCCGGAACCTACGGCCGAATACAAGTCCGGGGGTCCGGAGATGCGGATTTCCTTAGGAGCGGAGTCTATGTTCGGCTCCAATGCTGATGAGTGTGCGGCCTCCGGGGCAGGGTCCATCCATCCGTCCTCGGAAGGTACGATCTGCTCAGGATCAAAGTCCGGAGCCGTAGCAGGCGCGATATTCCGAATACTGTCCGACGGCATATCTAAGTCATGCACGTCGTGATCGTTCGGCGCTCCCGACGCGGGACCAAATCCATTGAAGATCAATTCTCCACGGATGTCGGCGGTGTAGCTTAGGTTTCCAAACCTGACCTGATGGCCAGGGGCATAGCTGTCGATCTGCTCCAGACGGCCAAGTGAGTTGGCCCGCAGTGCGAAGCCGCCGAACAGGAAAATCTGTCCGGGGAGAAAAGTCTCACCCAGGACGATGTCTTTGAAGGTTGGGGGAGCCATCAAGCCTTATAGCGACGGCACAGAGGAACTCTCAATGAAAGCACCAATGTCGGTGTCAAAACCGGCGGATCTCGGGTAGGGGGTCCCGAACTGTGCGTCTAAGGCTAATGGTAACCGGGGACTGGGGACACAATGTTTACCCAGGTTCGGGCCCTCTCGAAGGAGGTAATACCCTACTTCCTGCTTGATTGATCTTGATGATATGAGCATTACAAGAGTTGATTGACCACGAGAACATAGAGGCTAAACCCTAGAAGCTAGCCTATGATTATGATTGTCTGTTGTCCTACGGACTAAAACCCTCCAGTTTATATAGACACGGAGGGGGATAGGGTTACACAGAGTCGGTTATAGAGACGGAGATCTATTATCCGGATCGCCAACCTTGCTTTCCACGCAAAGGAGAGTCCCATCCAGACATGAGACAGAGTCTTCAATCTTGTATCTTCATAGTCCAACAGTCCGGCCATAGCATATAGTCTGGCTGTCCGGATACCCCCTTATCCAGGACTCCCTCAACGGGGAGTGCCATTGGAACCACTGGATATGCTCTCTGTATGTGTCGTCATGGGTGTGCTTACTGTGTCGTCTGGCGTGAGAGATGAAGCTAAATGGTCACGGGAATAAATGAGGGTCGGGCGGCCTGGATTCTCGACACGTCCACATGGCAGTTTTTGTAGCGGATAACTGCATCATGGTGCCGGCCCTGGCTTAACTCCATGCATAATGGCAACACAAATATACATGATCGTGCGACGGCCCAAACAATGGCAGCGCTGAAAGTGCAACTAATCCCCTCAATGAATGGCGTGGCATGTGAGGGAGTCCTGGATTAAGGGGTCCTCGGACAGCCGGACTATATACTTTAGCCAGACTGTTGGACTATGAAGGTACAAGATAGAAGACTTCGTCCCGTGTACGGATGGGACTCTTCTTTGCATGGAAGGCAAGCTTGGCGATACAGATGTATAGATTTCCTTCTCTGTAACCGACTCTGTGTAACCCTAACCCCCTCCAGTGTTTATATAAACCGGAGGGTTTAGTCCGCAGGACGAGGAACAATCATAATCATAGGCTAGCTTCTAGGGTTAGCCTCTTCGATCTCATGGTAGATCAACTCTTGTAATACTCATATCATCAAGATCAATCAAGCAGGAAGTTGGGTATTACCTCCATAGAGAGGGCCCGAACCTAGGTAAACATCGTGTTCCCCGCCTCCTGTTACCATTAGCCTTAGACGCACAGTTTGGGACCCCCTACCCGAGATCCACCGGTTTTGACACTGACATTGGTGCTTTCATTGAGAGTTCCGATGTGTTGTCCTCGTAAGGTCTGATGGCTCCTTCAATCATCTACAACAACATGGTCCGGGGTGAGACTTTTCTCGCCGGGCAGATTTTCGTATTCGGCGGCTTCGCACTACGGGCCAACTCACTTGGGCATCTGGAGCAGATCGATAGCTACGCCCCTGGCCATCAGGTCAGGTTTGGAAGTTTGAATTACATCGCCGACATCCGTGGGGACTTGATCTTCAATGGATTCAAACCCATGACAGCCGCTCCCTGTAGCCACTATGAGCATGACTTAAATCTGTCATCAGGCTACGCTCAGGAGATAGCGCCTATGACTGTCCTGGCCCAAGATCCAGAACAGATTGCGCCGTATGGAGACGGGGGCCTGGACCCCGCCACGGAAGTCGCATACTCTACGGCGCTGGAGCTGAACACAGACCTAACCTCTGTTGAGGTCCGTGTCGTTGGACCCTCAGACTTATCTCCGGATACAGGTCCTGGATCACATGTGTCCGCGCTCGTTGAATCTGATCGGTCGCCGACCTTGGAGTTCACCTCCGCAGATATCTTCCAACACTCTCCCTTGGGTGATGTGCTGAACTCATTAAAATCTCTCTCCTCGTCAGGAGACTCTTGGCTGAACTATGTCCGACTTGAGTGGGAAGCAGACGATGAAGAATTTTGTCGCTCACCCACCACCCACTTGATAGCCACTGTCGACGACTTAGCCGACATTCTTGACTTTGAATCTGAAGACATCGACGGTATGGACGGCGATGCGGGATAAGAAGAGGAACCACCACCCACAGGGTGCTAGACAGCCACCTCGTCATATGACATTTACATGGTGGATACCCCCAAAGAAGACAATGGCGAGGACAAAAAGGATGCAGGTGAGGACAAACCTCCCGAGAAGCACCCAAAGCACTGATGTCAACGGTGCCGTTCCAAACCACGCCAGGGGAAAAACAGAAATACCGGCACAGGAGACAATAGCACTTCGGACAATGCCGAAGATAACCAAGAGGACCCCGCCCAACCAAGCTTCGAACATGCCGGACAGGAGGACGGGCAAGCCAACCCTGATGAACATGCCATAAATGAAGACTTGGAGAATGATAATCACATGTCCCTCTCCGAGGATGAGGTGAGCCTCGGTGACAAAGAATTTACCGTACCAGAGGATCCCATCGAACAGGAGCGCTTCAAGCGCCGGCTTTTAGCCACTACTAAAAGCCTGAAGAAAAAACATCAACAACTTCAAGCTAATCAAGATCTTCTCATGGACAGATGGACAGAGGTCCTGGCAGCCGAGGAATACAGACTCAAGCGCCTAACCAAAAGCTACCCAAAGCGCAGGTTGTTACCTCAATTCAACGATGAAGCACTGGAGCCTAAACTACCAGTGCGTGATGCAGCTGACTGGCCACCACGTGGCCGAGACAAATTGGTGCATCGGCCCAAACACAAGCGCGCACCACGTCGCCAAACAAAAATAAATGCAAAAGCTCGAGGATATACAAATAACCCGCGGCACGACTTGCAAAGGAGAACATGTCAACCTAGATCGATCTACAGATCACGGCGGCGCGCCCTAGTGCACGACGACGGCTGCCACACCAGGTACAATAAAAACCAAAATGTCCGGGCCAAATACCACAGACCAGCTCCATCTGAACTGCGTCGCGACATAGCCCGACATAGAGGCACCACACACCCCCTTTGCTTCACATAATCCAATGGCCCGGATAGTTAGCCATGAAATTCTGGACTCGGTTCTTAACTAAAAAGAACCAAATCGTCGACTGTCCGGATGCCGAAGCCCTAGCGGCCTTTAAACATAACATCCGTGATGAATGGATAGCCCGACACATTGGACAAGAGAAGCCGAGATCCATGGCAGCCCTTACGATGCTCATGGCCCGTTTCTGTGCGGGAGAGGATAGTTGGCTAGCATGTAACAACAACAACTCAAATAAACCTGGACATTCTAAATCCAGAGACGGCAACGGCAAGCCCCGGCGCAGCAAGCACAAACGCCGAAACATCGGCGATAGCACCAAAGACACAACTGTCAACGCCAGATTCAGCGGCTCTCATACCGGTCAAAGGAAGAAACCATTCAAAAGAAACAATTCGGGCACGTCCAGTTTGGACCGCATACTCGACCGTCCATGCCAAATTCACGGCACCCCAGGTACACCAGCTAATCATACCAATAGAGAATGCCGGGTCTTCAAACAAGCCGGTAAGTCAAATGCCGACAGCAAGGAGAAGGGGTCGCAAAGCGATGGCGATGATGAGGAGCCCCGGCCACCAAAGACAGGGGGTAGAAGAAGTTCCCTCTGCAAATTAAAATGGTGAGTATTATATACGCCACCCACATTCCCAAGCAGGAACGGAGGCGCGTACTCAGGGACGTGTACGCAATGAAGCCAGTCACCCCAAAGTACAACCCATGGTCGTCCGGCTCAATCACCTTTGATAGCAAGGATCATCCGACAAATACCCTTCAAGGCGGCTCAGCCGCACTGGTCCTCGACCCAATAATTGACGGATTTCACCTCACGCGAGTCCTCATGGATGGAGGCAGCAGCCTGAACCTACTTTATCAGGATACAGTGCACAAGATGGGCATAGATCCTTCAAGGATCAAACCCACTAAAACCACCTTCAAAGGTGTCATACTAGGTGTGGAGGCATGCAGTATAGGCTCAACCACACTGGAAGTGGTCTTCGGATCCCCAGATAACTTCAGAAGCGAAGAGTTAATCTTCGACATCGTCCCCTTCCGCAGTGGTTATCACGCACTGCTTGGACGAACCGCATTTGCCCGATACAATGTGGCGCCGCACTATGCTTATCTTAAGCTCAAGATGCCTGGTCCACATGGCGTTATAACAGTCAATGGAAACACTGAACGCTCCCGCCGTACCGAAGAGAACACCGCCGCCCTAACGACATAAGAACTGAGCGGTCTCTTTCTATCGAACATTAATTCGACAACCAAGCTCCCGGACACTGTCTAAAGTGTCCGAACTATCTCGCGGCATGATAGCTCAGCTCGTCAAAGAGCTTAATTAATATTTTCGGCAATGAACGGAGGCGCAACCAGGTGGTGTCCCACAATACGGATCAATCGCCACGGGACACACAAGCATTTTTTGCATTTTATTTTCAGGTTTCACCTTTTGGCCTAGGCCATCATCAGGCGACCTGGCGACCGGACCTACGAAGGGACGGACACACCACGGCGGGAGACAGCTCGAACGCATTGTTCAAGAATTCGTTCGATTAACCAGTTAACTTGCCGATTAATCCCTACTCGTAGGGTCACCGAGTAGCCGATAAACCGATAAATCGTCCGATTAATTGATTAAATGGCCGATTAACTTGCCAATTAGCCTATTAATCCCCTACTCGCCAGCCAACCGAGCAGCTACCAATTAACGATTTCCTCAACAATGCTCGAACGCGCAGGGGAATCCCTAGATATTTCCCTCGACGATCATCATACTATTATCCGGATCCGCATGCAGCTCCCGCCCTGGCCCCAGCAGGTTTCGAAGTCATATTCCTTTTTATCGCACTACTTGTACTCATACGCTTTGACGTATTATTCAATTACAAAATTGCGGCTGCATATGATGTTCACTTGCCTTTTCTTTTTATTGATATTCTTTGTCAAATAGCAGCCGTACACTTTGGTACGCCTTAATATGCCAGGGGCTTCACTGTACCCATAACACGACAAACAAGTCCGAACACCTTCACGGCTGTTCGGCACCCCGAACTTATAGCATTATATGCATCAGCTCTGAATCTTGTCTTTGGTCAAATGTTGGGTTTGCCCGGCTCCCGTGTTTTGCTACCTTACGTTCCGCTATATCGGCTAAGGCGGCACAGGGAGAACTACTGTGATTGTGTCCAGGTTCTTCCGGACGAGCACCTCAGTAGAGAAAGCCGAAAACTGACTGTCATGATGCGGTGAGAGCTGGTCGCTGTTCCAGAGGTCTCAAAATCCATAAGGATTTCTTCTGCATTATGCGATAACTAATGCAGCGTGTGATGGATCGGTTTTCTCCGATCGGGTGCTGATAGAGCCCCTAGCCCGGTCTTCCGAGCACTAGGGGCTGCGCCTACCTGTCTTTTGTCAAACTCCTATGGCTAAGTGAGGGTGATAAAGCCTTATAGTCCGATTACCTGGTTCGTTGCGCCGAACACCTCCTTAAAGGACCCAAAATTGGGGTAAAGAGTGTTTGGATTTATCCCGAACACCCCCGTACTTCCTACATGGGGGCAGAAGCCGACGAGTGGCCAACTCTCAGAATTAATATAAATAACAGCCGCACAGGAGGTAAAATTATTAAAAAAACAAGCACTACATGGTAACCTTGTTTCATATTACAACGCCGGACAACATGAATATATTCATGGGAAAATAATGTCCTTGGCACAATGTTCCGCCACGAGGCGGGATCCCTCCAGGACACTTTCATAGTACAATTCAGGTTTGCAGTGCTCCTTCCCTTCGGGGGGTCCTTCGGTCATCAGTTTAACAACATCCATCTCGGCGAGTGCACTTTAACGTGGGGGAAAGCCATTCGGGCACCTTCAATACAGACCGACCGCTTGATCACGTCAATCCAAGGAAAGGCGCTAACCAGCCACTACACGAGCCAGAAGTAGCTACTGGGAATTGCTTCGGCAGGCCTCAATCGAATAATCAAGTCTTTCATGGCTGCTTCGGCAGCCCTATGCAGCTCGACCAGCTGTTTCAGCTGATTGATAAAGGGCACATGATGTTCTGGCGCAAGGTATTGCGACCAGAACAACTTCTCCGTAGAACTCCCTTCTTCGGCTCGATAGAATTGTGCGGCATCAGATATGCTACACGGCAAATTCGCAAACGCCCCTGGAGAGCCCCAAATTCGGGTTAGCAACATGAATCTTTCCTTCAGATACTTGCTTTGCATAGAAAAAGCCTTACCCGCTGTGATCTTTCTGGCCTCCTGGATTTCCTGGAGGGCGCCTTGGGACTCACCCCGGGCATTGCGTGCGGCTTGTTGAGCCTTGCTGAGTTCGGATTATTTATCTGCGAAGCTCTGCTCTAAGGTCTCGCACCTCTTTATAGCTTCCTGTAGTTCTTGTTGAACCTCAGCGACCCTGGCCTCGTGTTTTTCACGATTGGCCTTCTCCTTGGCTACCCTCTTTTCGGCGGTGGCCACCGCCTTCTTAAGAGCCTCGACTTCGGACGTTGCTCCTGGCACACATCACGACGTTTTTTTGTCAAAATAAATCATCAATTGATACCGAATCCAAACAAGGTTTTACATACCTTGATTATCCTCTAACTGCTTCTTCGCTTGGCCGAGCTCTTCTTTGGCCCGCTCCAGACGCTGCTTCAGTCCGGAGACTTCCGTAGTATGAGAAGTGGCAGTCAATAAAGATGCCTGCTTAGACAAAACATAATAACAAATAAGGGTGTTGCATGGTAAGTCTCATGCGAGCATATATTTGATTCTCTATCCGGATTTTCTTTTCAAACATCGAACAGTGTATCAGGGGCTACTATCTATACTATGACACTCTTCAAGCCTCACCACTTACCTCAAAGCTTGTTAAGAGGCTGGTGTAGGCTTTAGTCAGCCCGCTTTCTACAGACTGAATCTTCTCAATCACCACACCCATAAGGGCGCGGTGTTCTTCAACAATACAAGCGTTTTTAACGCTGTCGATAAAGCATCCGACACCTCTGGTTGGGCAGAGGTCGCCGGTGGAACAGGCGCACCCCTTCTGTCAACGAAGGTTTCCTGCCTAATTCCGGAGCCTTGATGGTCTCCGGCACTGTGTCCAGCTGGGGGCCGAATTCAAGCCGACCCCCGGCGATAGTACCCATGGGGGTCTCCTCCCCCATGTGGCCGGCCGCCAGGGTTTGATCCTTTGGCGCCGCTCGAACGGTCTTCCCGGCCCCTCCTTGGCCTGGGCCCATTTGGGACAACACGTGTGTATCATCCGCATGTTTGGGGGAGGTGGCCGTCGGAGGAGTTCCACTGTCCATCGCGTCCGAACCTAGTGAATCCTCCGACGAGGACTTCTCGGCGCGAGACTTGGTTGGGCTACAATATGTGTGGCTCAACACAATCAACATGGTGCAATAAATAAGTCCAGATATGTTAATGTATTCGGATTCTGTGTACTCACGATCCAACCAGGGCTGGACCCTAGGATCCCACTCCGGGCTGCTGTCAGTGGCGGTGGTCGAATAGTCTATGGAGAAGGCTTTCCTCCTCTTAGACGACTTGGCCTCCAAGCGTTTGGAGGTCGTCCTTTTCTTTCTCCCCCTCGCTGGGGGGATTGGCTTTCCTCCTTTTCCTTGTCCTCTTCGGAGGAAGAGCGGCCCTCTGAGTCTTCGGACACCTTGCCCGAAGTACCCCTGCGACGAAGGCTGCCCCTGGTCTCTTCAGCCTTCTTCTCGGCCTTCTTCTTAGGCGCCTTATAAGGCGTCGGGACCAAGACCTTCTTTAGAAGTGG
Organism: Triticum aestivum; assembly: GCF_018294505.1. Lineage (NCBI taxonomy): Eukaryota > Viridiplantae > Streptophyta > Magnoliopsida > Poales > Poaceae > Triticum > Triticum aestivum. The sequence goes on along the minus strand of NC_057813.1, from coordinate 551,110,591 downwards.
GCAGGCTTGTTCTTCTAGCAGCGGGGCTGAACAGTAGATCCCCTCCGCCTTCCTCGTCCAGCCCTGGGAGAATTGTCGGATAATATGTTAAGCATTCCATTTAAAATACGTGGTTGAAGCGTACGATTTGTTAATATCTGAAAACTTACCGAACTTGCGGGACGGGACAGTTTGTACCCACAATCCTCGGCTAAGTCCGGCCACGATTTGTCGGACTTGAAGAGAACCATCCAAATATCTTCGTGCGTTGTGCCCAAGAGCTCCTTCAGGGTCTGGTGCTTGGCTGGATCGAATTCCCATAAATTGCAAGCCCTGCGTTGGCATGGGAGAATCCGGTGAAACAGCATCACTTGGACTATGTGTAACGCCCCAGATATACTTTCCATATTTGTATCCAACTCTTGCCGTCTCCGGCGCTAAGTTACATTTATTTCTCGGGTTCGGGTCTTTGTCTCCGTGTGTTGTTTTTATTTTTCGTGCATCTCTTATCATGCCATCACGTGCATTGCATTTGCATACATGGTCATCTCATGCATTCGAACATTTTCCCCGTTGTCCGTTTTGCATTCCGGCGCTTCGTTCTCCTCCGGTGGCCTTTTCTAGCTTTCTTTCGTTTGTGGGGATTAAACATTTCCGGATTGTACCGAGACTTGCCATGCGGCATTGGCTTACTACCGGTAGACCGCCTGTCAAGTTTCGTATCATTTGGACTTCGTTTGATACTCCAACGGTTAACCGAGGGACCGAAAAGGCCTTGTGTGTGTTGCAGCCCAACACCCCTTCAATTTGGCCCAAAACCCAATAAACTCTGCTCCATCGTCTCGGTCGTTCGATCACGATCGTGTGGGCGAAAACCGCACCTCATTTGGACTCTCCTAGCTCCCTCTATGCCTATATATAGACCCCCTCCTCCAAATCCCGGATCCCCTCATCTCAAACCCTAGCTAAAAAAAAACAGATCAACCCCGCCACCGCCGGACGTGTCCGCCCGCGCCGGACGTTGTCCGCCCCGCCGCCGCAGCGAGTCCCGCGCCGCCACGTGGGCGAGGCCCACATCGCTGCCGCCGAGGCCCGGGAGCCCGAGGCCGGCCCTCGCGCCCCGTCTCCGCGCCGCCGCTCCCCGCGCCCGACCCGGACGCCTGCGCCGCCTCCTTCCCCGACGCCGGTGACCGGCGCCGCCGCGGGCCGCCTCCCCGCCGCCGCTCGCCTCCCCGGTCCGGCGGCGCCCCGCCGCGCCGTTCCGCGGCATCCCCGACGCCGGCCGACCCCGCCGCCGTCCGCGCCTCCCCGCCGGCGACTCACCGGCCCCGCCGCCCTCTCCCTCCCGGCTGGCGAGCCCCTCCTCCGCGCCAAGTCCGACGCTGGCGAGCTCCAAGTCGGGCCGGTGAACCTCGGGAGTCGCGCCACTGCTACAATGCGGCTGGATCTAGATCTGGGTTGACCTCTCTCCCCCGAAACCCTAATTTTCGTGCTAACTTTGACTGCTTGTATCTTCGCAACCGTAGCTCCGTTTTGGGCGTATGATATATCAAAATCTTCGCCTCGACATGTACATCATTTCATTCCATTGCATCATTTGCATTTGAGGTTATCTTGTTGCCCAAAATGCTGTTAGAAGGAGGCTTCGTGAGTTAAATTGCAGATCCATTAGTTCATCATGCACTTTTGTCATTTTTGCCATGTTTAATTCGTGCATGATATGCCTGTGCCCCTTTGGGATGAATTGTTAAGCATTTTGTCTTCTTTCCAGAGGTGCCATCCATGCATTTTTAGGATGTGTGTGTTGTCTTGTGCAAGCTTGCAAGGAGAGGTACCTGAGATTGCTGATTTCAGAGACTTAGTGATTTTCACTAAGTCTGGGATATTTTAGTTCATGATGCTATATGTCCAACTTGTTTCCTAGTGATCCGTGCCTCTTTTGAGGATGATCAGTAAGGGAGTTTTGATATTTATGTTATGCTCTATCCATCCATGTCTTTGTTTGCATATGTGGAGTGCTCTAGGTTGACTCAATCGAGCTCAACTTTTGCTTCGTTGTTAATCTGGGCAGATCGTCAACTTGTTTGCGATTTTGCCGATGCTACCGTTAGTGTTCCATGCATGCTATGCCTTCGTTCTTGCCATGTGTAGCTAGCACATTGTGCCTTCTTGCTGGTTATAGGCTTTCCTTGTCATGACTTGCACCGTAGTGAGTGCATCGAGCTCGTTTACATGCCTTCGTGAGTTATATTTCAGCGTGTCTCAGTTTTCACTAAGTCTGAAAACTGATTGTGTTCGAGCTATGTTCGTGAGCTCGGTAGAGTATTTTGTGAACCCTTTTGGCCCCAGGTCACTTTGAGTGTTTTGTTAAGCTTGTTGAGTATCTCCATGCCACGTTCTTACTTGTCATGTTCAGGTTTTCTATCATGTTGTTTTGCTGCTCCGAAGAGAGCATCGTGATCTGAAATTTCAGACTAGTGTTAATTTCACTAAGTCTGGAATCTGTTTTGCATTTGCGTTTTAGCCATGCTTGTTTGAACCTCTTAATGGATGAATTTTCCTATGGCTCAGTGCTAGTGTTTTGTTAACCATCTTGTGTACATCACTGCCATGTATTTTGTTTTCATGTTGGGTGGCTGTAGCATGTTCATTTCGGTGCATTTAGGAGCCTACTTGCTGTATATCGCAGATCGGTTCGTTTCGTAAAACGCTCGCCATTTCCAAACCGTAGCTCCGATTCCTATGATCTTTATATCGTTTTCAGGTGATTTATTCCCCTCTATCCAGTGGCACACTTGGGTTTTCAAGTTGATGCCAGGTTCATGCATTTCCTGTCATATCTTGCATTTTGCATCCCGCATCGCATCCCGCATAGCATATCGTCATTTCATCATATTGCTTGGTCTTGCCCGTGGTTGATTGTATCCTTGTTGCTTGTTTGTCTTGTTGGGTAGAGCCGGGAGATGAGTTTGCTACCGAGGAGCCCGTTGAGTTTTCTTGTGAGGATCCAGTCAACTCTGACAACTGTGCAGGCAAGATGATCATACCCTCGAAATCACTACTATCTTTGCTATGCTAGTTTGCTCGCTCTTTTGCTTTGCCACTGCTACGATGCCTACTATTTGCTTGTCAGCCTCCCAATTGCATGATTGAACCTCTAACCCACCATTGTCCTAGCAAACCGTTGATTGGCTATGTTACCGCTTTGCTCAGCCCTTCTTATAGCATTGTTAGCTGCAGGTGAAGATTGGAGCCGTTCCTTGTTGGAACATTTATTTCACTTGTTGGGATATCATTATATTGCTATGTTATCTTAATGCATCTGTATACTTGGTAAAGGGTGGAAGGCTCGGCCTCTCGCCTAGTGTTTTGTTCCACTCTTGCCGCCCTAGTTTCCGTCATATCGGTGTTATGTTCCCGGATTGTTGCGTCCCTTACACGGTTGGGCTATAATGGGAACCCGTTGATAGTTCGCCTTGATTAAAGCTTTTCCAGCAATGCCCAACATTGGTTTTACCATTTGCCACCTAGCCTCTTTTTCCCTTGTGTTTCTGGAGCCCGAGGGTCATCTTATTTTAACCCCCCCCCGGGCCAGTGCTCCTCTGAGTGTTGGTCCGAACCAGGCAGCCTGCGGGGCCACCTCGGGGAAACTTGAGGGTTGGTTTTACTCGTAGCTTGACCTATCCGAGCGTGCCCTGAGAAAGAGATATGTGCAGCTCCTATCGGGATTTGTCGGCACATTCGGGCGGTGTTGCTGGACTTGTTTTGACCTGTCGAATCATCTTGTTGTACCGGGATACCGAGTCTGATCGGTGTGTCTTGGGTGGAGGTCTATTCCTTCGTTGACCGTGAGAGCTTGTTATGGGCTAAGTTGGGACCCCCCTGCAGGGATTGATCTTTCGAAAGCCGTGCCCGCGGTTATGGGCGGATGGGAATTTGTTAATGTCCGGTTGTAGATTACTTGAACAAAACTTAATTAAAATGAATCAACCGTGTGTTTTACCGTGATGGCCCCTTCTCGGCGGAGTCTGGGAAGTGGACACGGTGTTGGAGTTATGCTTGCGCAGGATGTTCCTTTAGCTTCTCGCTCGTGCTTCGCCTTCTCTTCTCGCTCTCTTTTGCATATAAGTTAGCCACCACATAGGCTAGTCGCTTGCTGCAGCTCCACATATATTTGCCTTATCCATTCCTACGAGCTTAAATAGTTTTGATCGCGAGGGTGAGAGATTGCTGAGTCCCTGTGGCTCACAGATACTATAACTCCAGATGCAGGTCCAGGTGATTTCGCTCCAGGTGACGAGTACGAGCTCAAGTGGGAGTTCGACGAGGACTCTCAGCGTTATTATGTTTCCTTTCCCGATGATCAGTAGTGGTGCCTAGTTGGGGATCGATTCAGGGCCTTGTCGCACATTGGGTTCTTTTCTATTTTGGCGCCGTAGTCGGGCCATGAGTGTTTGTTTGATGGATGTTATTTATGTACTCTGATGTGACGTGGCGAGTGTAAGCCAACTATGTTATCTCCCCCTTTTATTATGTATTACATGGGATGTTGTAATGATTGCCTGACTTGCGATATTGCTTTCAATGCGGTTATGTCTCTAAGTCGTGCCACGACACGTGGGAGCTATAGCCGCATCGAGGGCGTTACAAGTTGGTAATCAGAGCCTTCCCCGACCTTAGGAGCCCCCATTGCTTGATCGTTTTTAGCAGCCGAGTTGTGTCTAAAAAATGTTTTGAGTCCTTAGGAATTATATATCGGAGAGCTTAGGAATTCTTTTTACTTCCCAGCCTCCTCATCGCTCTGGTAAGGCATCCTGGCGTAGAGTTTTGACTCTTCTCTTCTCAAATTTCACTAATTTTTTTTAGGATCACGCGAGTATCTTGGATTTGTTCCGATGGCTTATGATGAGAATACTGTCTTGGTGCCTCCTGTCAGGGGTTTAGTGGAAGTGTCCCGGGGAGTTGAGCTCTGAGGTTTTGTCATCATAATTTTATCATTGCAATTCTGGTATACTTGAGATATGTTCGCCGACATCGAAAATCTCTTTATGCAGTTCGTTGGTGAGATAACCTCGACGCCACCCAGTACTGGGGCGGGAGTTCGGGAGTATCGCCATAACTTGTATAACGGATGCTTTTCGAAGGTTGAGGTAGATGGTTTCCGAAGTTTTCTTGGTTATGTGTTGAAGGATGGATACAGCTGGATGTAGGATTTGCTAGTTTGGGTGAGATATTATGCTTCCCCTGTATCCCCAACACCTGATTGCATAACCGGAAAGGTTCGGGAATTTCATAGGTGGGAATTCTAGTAGCTCTAGTTCTTCTTCCACGGATATTGGTTTGAGATTGGGATTTCTTACCGATTATTCGTTCTTGATCCGTACCTTGTTGAATTGTTTCTCTACCTTAATTCTACGTGGCTTCTCAATTTATGGATATGTGACCATTTGAAGAGGAATGCATTCGTTCATTTTGTTCGGATGTGAAGACTATATGTTGCAATTTTCATTCCGTTGGATTCAGCTTCTATATTGTTGTCTATCAATGTGCTAATGGTGGTCAACCTATTCAGGATGGCTCCTCCAACGCGCACGACTCCGAATCCTGATCCGCCTCCACCTCCGCCTCCTCCGGAAGCATGGCAAGCTGTGATGGCCGCTACTAATGCAAATACACAGTTGATCATGCAAATCCTCCAAGAGCGGAATCAAGGCAGTCAAGGGAATCAAGGCAACAATCAGCACCACTTTGCTACACTGAACCAGTTCCTTGCTAATGGTCCAAAGACGTTCAGCGGTTGTGTTGAGGCTACCGATGCTAACGATTGGCTAGTGGATCTGGGCAAGCATTTTGAATGCAGCAACGTCAGGCCTGAAGATTTCGTCAAGTTCGCTCTTTCCAGCTCAAAGATCAGGCTGCAGAGTGGTTCCAGCAGTATAAGGATTCCAGAGGTGGACGTTTGATCACTTGGAATGATTTTCGTCAAGATTTCCGCGCTCATCACATTCCTCAAAGTGTGGTTGAGAGTAAGCGTCAGGAATTCCACAATCTGAAGCAAGGCTCTTTGTCTGTCTACGACTACAACAAGTTGTTCCAGAAGCTCACCCGTTTTGCCAAGCAGGATGTTCCTGATGAGAAGAGCATGATCTATCAGTTCAGGGGTGGTCTTCGTGAGGAAATTCAGCTCGCTCTTGTCCTCTTTGAGCCGTTGAGATACGATGAGTTCTACAACATGGCACTAAAGCAAGAGGCTGCTCAGATGAGGTGTGATGCTTCCAGGAAGCGTGCCAGAGATGTTACTCCGTCTTCCTCTACTCAAGTGGTCAAGCAGCAGAAGTATTGGCTTCCTCCTCCTCCGTTCCGTCAGCCGTATCAGCAGAAGAGCAAAGGTGGCAGTGGTTTCTCCAACCCACCCAACCCAGGCTTTCAGAACAAGTCTTCATCTCAAGCGCCAAGACCGAGTGCTCCGTATCACCGTCCGCTTTCAGAGGTCACGTGCAACAAGTGCCAACAGAAGGGTCACTATGCCAACAAGTGTACCAACCAGAGGCGTCTTCCTTCTCCTCCTCCTGTCAGATCGGCAAGTACAGCTATGGTCAAGCACAATCCCAAGCACGCCAAGGTCAATATGCTGAATGCAGCTCAGACTGAGGATTCTTCAGATGTCATTATGGGTAACCTTCCTATTAATGATATTCCTGCAAAAGTTCTTTTTGACACGGGTGCATCGCATTGTTTCATGTCAAAGCCATTTTTTACCAAGCATGAGTTCGTTTCTTCTCATTTGGGTAAACATATGGATATCGTTTCTCCTGGCAAACGTTTGAGTGCAAGTCTGGAGGTGCCAGATGTCGCTATCACGATGGGCGATTTCAAGTTTCTTGCTTCTCCTATGGTTCTTGGTAACTTGAATATCGATCTTATTCTCGGGATGGACTAGCTCTCTAAGCATAAAGCTCAGCTTGATTGTGCAGCCAGGCAGATTCAACTGACTCATTCATCTGAGGATGTCATTGTCTTTGCCGCTCGGGATAATACCATCCGGTTGTTTTCTCTCAATGAGAAGGGTGAATTGGATGCTATTTCGCAGATTCCGGTTGTCTGTGAGTATCAAGACGTCTTTCCAGAAGAGCTCCCAGGAATGCCTCCGCACCAGCCAGTTGAATTCGTTATTGAACTTGAGCCTGGCACGGAACCTGTGTGCAAACGTCCTTACAAGCTCGGCCCCGAAGAGTTGAAGGAGTTGAAGAAACAACTCGATGAGCAAGAAAGATTGGGTCTCATCCGGCCTAGTACTTCTCCATGGGGTTGTGGTGTTCTTTTTGTGAAGAAGAAGGATGGATCGAGTCGACTTTGTGTTGATTACCGTCCAGTGAACAAGAAGACCATCAAGAACAAATACCCACTTCCCAACATCAATGAGCTGTTCGAACAACTCAAAGGTGCTCAAGTATTCTCCAAGCTTGATCTCCGTATGGGTTATCATCAGATTCATATTCGTGAGCAAGATATTCGTATTCATATTCGTATGGATTCTTTTTAGAAGGCCATGGGCACCAACATCCGCTTCAGCACAGCTTTCCATCCTCAAACAAGCGGTCAAGTCGAGCGTGTCAACCAAATTCTTGAAGATATGCTAAGGGCTTGTGTGATCTCCTTCGGCATGAAGTGTGAGGACTGTCTTCCTTATGCTGAATTCTCATACAACAACAGCTTTCAAGCAAGTTCGGGCAAGGCCCCTTTTGAAATTCTGTATGGCAGGAAGTGCCGTACCCCTCTCAACTGGTCTGAAACCGGTGAACGTCAGCTGCTGGGCAATGACCTAATCACAGAGGCAGAAGAAATGTGCAAAGTCATTCGTGATAACCTCAAAGCAGCCCAGTCCCGCCAGAAGAGCTACTATGATAGTAAGCACCGTGATCTGGCTTTCGAGATCGGAGATCACGTTTACCTCCGCGTCTCTCCTATGAAAGGTACTCGTCGCTTCGGTATCAAAGGGAAGCTTGCCCCTAGATACGTGGGACCTTTCAAGATTGTCAGCAAGAGAGGCGACCTCGCCTATCAACTTGAGCTTCCTTCAAACTTTGCAAATGTTCATGATGTGTTCCATGTCTCTCAGCTTCGTAAGTGCTTCAAGACGCCTGAACGCACCGTCAACTTCGAGGACATTGAGCTCCAAGAAGATCTCTCTTATTGTGAGCACCCAGTTGCTATTCTTGAAGAGACTGAACGCAAGACTCGCAACAAGTCAATCAAATTCCTCAAAGTCAAGTGGTCTCACCATTCCGACCGTGAAGCTACCTGGGAACGCGAGGATCACCTCCGTTCTGAGTACCCGGAGTTCTTTCAGTCCTAGATCTCGGGACGAGATCTTTTCATAGTGGTGGAGTGTTGTAACGCCCCAGATATACTTTCCATATTTGTATCCAACTCTTGCCGTCTCCGGCGCTAAGTTATATTTATTTCTCGGGTTCGGGTCTTTGTCTCCGTGTGTTGTTTTTCTTTTTCGTGCATCTCTTATCATGCCATCACATGCATTGCATTTGCATACATGGTCATCTCATGCATTCGAACATTTTCCCCGTTGTCCGTTTTGCATTCCGGCGCTTCGTTCTCCTCCGGTGGCCTTTTCTAGCTTTCTTTCGTGTGTGGGGATTAAACATTTCCGGATTGTACCGAGACTTGCCATGCGGCCTTGGCTTACTACCGGTAGACCGCCTGTCAAGTTTCGTATCATTTGGACTTCGTTTGATACTCCAACGGTTAACCGAGGGACCGAAAAGGCCTTGTGTGTGTTGCAACCCAACACCCCTCCAATTTGGCCCAAAACCCACCAAACTCTGCTCCATCGTCTCGGTCGTTCGATCACGACCGTGTGGGCGAAAACCGCACCTCATTTGGACTCTCCTAGCTCCCTCTATGCCTATATATAGACCCCCTCCTCCAAATCCCGGATCCCCTCGTCTCAAACCCTAGCTAAAAAAAAAACAGATCAACCCCGCCACCGCCGGACGTGTCCGCCCGCGCCGGACGTTGTCCGCCCCGCTGCCGCAGCGAGTCCCGCGCCGCCACATGGGCGAGGCCCACATCGCCGCCGCCGAGGCCCGGGAGCCCGAGGCCGGCCCCCGCGCCCCGTCTCCGCGCCGCCGCTCCCCGCGCCCGACCCCGACGCCTGCGCCGCCTCCTTCCCCGACGCCTGTGACCGGCACCGCCGCGGGCCGCCTCCCCGCCGCCGCTCGCCTCCCCGGTCCGGCAGCGCCCCGCCGCGCCGTTCCGCGGCATCCCCGACGCCGGCCGACCCCGCCGCCGTCCGCGCCTCCCCGCCGGCGACTCACCGGCCCCGCCGCCCTCTCCCTCCCGGCCGGCGAGCCCCTCCTCCGCGCCAAGTCCGACGCCGGCGAGCTCCAAGTCGGGCCGGTGAACCTCGGGAGTCGCGCCACTGCTACAGTGCGGCTGGATCTAGATCTGGGTTGACCTCTCTCCCCCGAAACCCTAATTTTCGTGCTATCTTTGACTGCTTGTATCTTCGCAACCGTAGCTCCATTTTGCGCGTATGATATTTCAAAATCTTCGCCTCGACATGTACATCATTTCATTCCATTGCATCATTTGCATTTGAGGTCATCTTTTTGCCCAAAATGCTGTTAGATGGAGGCTTCATGAGTTAAATTGCAGATCCGTTAGTTCATCATGCACTTTTGTCATTTTTGCCATGTTTAATTCGTGCATGATATGCCTGTGCCCCTTTGGGATGAATTGTTAAGCATTTTGTCTTCTTTCCAGAGGTGCCATCCATGCATTTTTAGGATGTGTGTGTTGTCTTGTGCAAGCTTGCAAAGAGAGGTACCTGAGATTGCTGATTTCAGAGACTTAGTGATTTTCACTAAGTCTGGGATATTTTAGTTCATGATGCTATATGTCCAGCTTATTTCCTAGTGATCCGTGCCTCTTTTGAGGATCATCAGTAAGGGAGTTTTGATATTTATGTCATGCTCTATCCATCCATGTCTTTGTTTGCATATGTGGAGTGCTCTAGGTTGACTCAATCGAGCTCAACTTTTGCTTCGTTGTTAATCTGGGCAGATCGTCAACTTGTTTGCGATTTTGCCGATGCTACCGTTAGTGTTCCATGCATGCTATGCCTTCGTTCTTGCCATGTGTAGCTAGCACATTGTGCCTTCTTGCTGGTTATAGGCTTTACTTGTCATGACTTGCACCGTAGTGAGTGCATCGAGCTCGTTTACATGCCTTCGTGAGTTATATTTCAGCGTGTCTCAGTTTTCACTAAGTCTGAAAACTGATTGTGTTCGAGCTATGTTCGTGAGCTCGGTAGAGTATTTTGTGAAACCTTTTGGCCCCAGGTCACTTTGGGTGTTTTGTTAAGCTTGTTGAGTAGCTCCATGCCATGTTCTTACTTGTCATGTTCAGGTTTTATATCATGTTGTTTTGCTGCTCCGAAGAGAGCATCGTGATCTGAAATTTCAGACTAGTGTTAATTTCACTAAGTCTGGAATCTGTTTTGCATTTGCGTTTTAGCCATGCTTGTTTGAACCTCTTAATGGATGAATTTGCCTATGGCTCAGTGCTAGTGTTTTGTTAACCATCTTGTGTACATCACTGCCATGTATTTTGTTTTCATGTTGGGTGGCTGTAGCATGTTCATTTCGTTGCATTTAGGAGCCTACTTGCTGTATATCGCAGATCGGTTCGTTTCGTAAAACGCTCGCCATTTCCAAACCGTAGCTCCGATTCCTATGATCTTTATATCGTTTTCAGGTGATTTCTTCCCCTCTATCCAGTGGCACACTTGGGTTTTCAAGTTGATGCCAGGTTCATGCATTTCCTGTCATATCTTGCATTTTGCATCCCGCATCGCATCCCGCATAGCATATCGTCATTTCATCATATTGCTTGGTCTTGCCTGTGGTTGATTGTATCCTTGTTGCTTGTTTGTCTTGTTGGGTAGAGCCGGGAGACGAGTTCGCTACCGAGGAGCCCGTTGAGTTTGCTTGTGAGGATCCAGTCAACTCTGACAACTGTGCAGGCAAGATGATCGTACCTTCGTAATCACTACTATCTTTGCTATGCTACTTTGCTCGCTCTTTTGCTTTGCCACTGCTACGATGCCTACCATTTGCTTGTCAGCCTCCCAATTGCATGATTGAACCTCTAACCCACCATTGTCCTAGCAAACCGTTGATTGGTTATGTTACCGCTTTGCTCAGCCCTTCTTATAGCGTTGTTAGCTGCAGGTGAAGATTGGAGCCGTTCCTTGTTGGAACATTTATTTCACTTGTTGGGATATCATTATATGGCTATGTTATCTTAATGCATCTATATACTTGGTAAAGGGTGGAAGGCTCGGCCTCTCGCCTAGTGTTTTGTTCCACTCTTGCCGCCCTAGTTTCCGTCATATCGGTGTTATGTTCCCGGATTGTTGCGTCCCTTACACGGTTGGGCTATAATGGGAACCCGTTGATAGTTCGCCTTGATTAAAGCTTTTCCAGCAATGCCCAACATTGGTTTTACCATTTGCCACCTAGCCTCTTTTTCCCTTGTGTTTCTGGAGCCCGAGGGTCATCTTATTTTAACCCCCCCCGGGCCAGTGCTCCTCTGAGTGTTGGTCCGAACCAGGCAGCCTGCGGGGCCACCTCGGGGAAACTTGAGGGTTGGTTTTACTCGTAGCTTGACCTATCCGAGCGTGCCCTGAGAAAGAGATATGTGCAGCTCCTATCGGAATTTGTCGGCACATTCGGGCGGTGTTGCTGGACTTGTTTTGACCTGTCGAATCATCTTGTTGTACCGGGATACCGAGTCTGATCGGTGTGTCTTGGGTGGAGGTCTATTCCTTCGTTGACCGTGAGAGCTTGTTATGGGCTAAGTTGGGACCCCCCTGCAGGGATTGATCTTTCGAAAGCCGTGCCCGCGGTTATGGGCGGATGGGAATTTGTTAATGTCCGGTTGTAGATTACTTGAACTAAACTTAATTAAAATGAATCAACCGTGTGTGTTACCGTGATGGCCCCTTCTCGGCGGAGTCTGGGAAGTGGACACGGTGTTGGAGTTATGCTTGCGCAGGATGTTCCTTTAGCTTCTCGCTCGTGCTTCGCCTTCTCTTCTCGCTCTCTTTTGCGTATAAGTTAGCCACCACATAGGCTAGTCGCTTGCTGCAGCTCCACATATATTTGCCTTATCCATTCCTACGAGCTTAAATAGTTTTGATCGCGAGGGTGCGAGATTGCTGAGTCCCCGTGGCTCACAGATACTATAACTCCAGATGCAGGTCCAGGTGATTTCGCTCCAGGTGACGAGTACGAGCTCAAGTGGGAGTTCGACGAGGACTCTCAGCGTTATTATGTTTCCTTTCCCGATGATCAGTAGTGGTGCCTAGTTGGGGATCGATTCAGGGCCTTGTCGCACGTTGGGTTCTTTTCTATTTTGGCGCCGTAGTCGGGCCATGAGTGTTTGTTTGATGGATGTTATTTATGTACTCTGATGTGACGTGGCGAGTGTAAGCCAACTACGTTATCTCCCCCTTTTATTATGTATTACATGGGATGTTGTAATGATTGCCTGACTTGTGACATTGCTTTCAATGCGGTTATGTCTCTAAGTCGTGCCACGACACGTGGGAGCTATAGCCGCATCGAGGGCGTTACACTATGTCAACAAGTTTGACGTGTTAATCTCCCATGCTCTTGACGCGCACCTTGAGTGTTGCCAGTTTGTCCGACGAAGACCAGTCTAGGCCCTTTTCAGGCCAGGACGTAAGCCGCAGCGGGGCTCTGGGTCGGAATCCGGGAGCCGCAGCCCATTTGGCGCCGCGTGGCTCAGTGACATAGAACCATTGTTGCTGCCACCCTTTGACATAATCATTAAATGTACCTGACGGCCATGAAATGTTGGGCATCTTGCTCACCGTGGCACCTCCGCACTCGGTATGCTCCCCGCCCACCACCTTGGGCTTCACATTGAAAATCTTCAGCCACAACCCAAAGTGTGGAGAGATGCGGAGGAAGGCCTCGCATACGACGATGAACGTCGAGATGTTGAGGAAAGAATTGGGGGATAGATCGTGGAAATCGATCCCATAGTAATACATGATGTCGCGAACGAATAGGTGGAGGTGAACCCCAACCCGCGGACAAAGTGGGGGAGGAATACGACCCTCTCATGGGGTTTTGGGGTAGGGACGATCTGTCCCACCGTCGGGAGATGGTGCCCAATCTTTTTGGCTAGATACCCAGCCTCCCTAAGTTTCTTAATATCCTTCTCCCGGACAGTGGAGGCCATCTACTTGCCTCCAGCTCCGGATCCGGACATGTTCGGAGTGCTCTAGCGGGGGGAGAAGGCGAAGGCTTGGGCGTTGGAGCTCGAGAATAGATGAGTAGAGGAAGGAGAATGCGTGGGTGAGAGAAGGGAATCCTTATCCCTTTATAAAGACAGATCATGCGCCTCCCCACATGACCTAAAACTCGCTTATTCCCCAAGCATCGTGCTAATGGCTCGGTTGGGTTACCCACACCCGTATTGATGAGTATACTGTGATAAGGGGACATGATCTCTGCTTCAACAAGACGTGTCAATGAAACCACATCGCGAAACGTGCCATGGCAGGCTGATAAAACGGTTCGAATAATGACCGGGATGCGGTGTGATGTCATGCTGCGGAGAGATTGTCAGCAGATTGGATTCATGAAATATTATACTCCCTATGGTGGTATGTGGAGTTTGTTTTGCAGAGCCGGACACGATTCTTGTGTTCAAGATCTACTTTGGAGTATTCGGAGGAGGAACCCGCCTTGCAATTCCGAAGACAATCTGCGTGTCGGACTCATCGTCATTGAAGCCTGGTTCAGGGGCTACTGAGGGAGTCCTGGATTAAGGGGTCATCGGACAGCCGGACTATATACTTTATCCGGACTATTGGATTATGAAGGTACAAGATAGAAGACTTCGTCCCATGTCCGGATGGGACTCTCCTTTGCGTGGAAGGCAAGCTTGGCTATACGGATATATAGATTTCCTTCTCTGTAACCGACTCTGTGTAACCCTAACCCCCTCCGGTGTCTATATAAACCGGAGGGTTTAGTCCGTAGGACGAGGAACAATCATAATCATAGGCTAGCTTCTAGGGTTAGCCTCTACGATCTCATGGTAGATCACCTCTTGTAATACTCATATCATCAAGATCAATCAAATAGGAAGTAGGGTATTACCTCCATAGAGAGGGCCCGAACCTGGGTAAACATCGTGTCCCCCGCCTCCTGTTACCATTAGCCTTAGACGCACAGTTCGGGACCCCCTACCCGAGATCCGCCGATTTTGACATCGACAACATGGACTAGAGATGTGGACCCCTCAAAATGCTAAGGACACATATTGGCACAAGCTCAAGACTCTTCATTTCTATTTTAGTGGTCCAAGATCACATTGAGTCTGTAGGAAAGGCAATACTATTAAAAGGGGATGAGGTGTTGCTTAATGGCTTGCTTACTCAAATGCTTAGTGATATTGCTCCTAATCACTCAACCAATTTCTCATTCCAAATATGTCAAAACCCTAAACTCCAACTCGGCCCCACCAATTCTTTCTATGTGACGCCACCGAGTTCATATGAAATAGCCACTGCCAGAAACCCTAACAGTTCGGTCACACCGATACGGATCTCGGTCTCACCGAGATGGCCTTGCCAACACTCTGTGACTTGTCGCATTTATTTCGGTCTCACCGAGTTAGGCAATCGGTCTCGGACGAGACTTGCCTGCTCCCCTCGCGTGTGCCCATCCGTGCTCCCGCATACGTGGCTTGATTTGATTGGAACAAGATAAGGCCTGGCCCGCCCCCTTAAAATCAGGGGGGAGATGATTAGATTAGAAAAATAAAAGAAAAAAAACAGCCGTAGGATGAAGTGGGAGCACGGATGGGAGCATGGGGAGGGAGCAGGCAAGCCGGATCCATCGGTCTCATCGAGTTGGCTTGACATTCCCTCTATTCCCTTATTGCTTCACTTCGGTCTCATCGAGTTGATGCAATCAGTGCCGCCAAGTTGATGTTTTCCCTATGCCCTAGCACATAGGTCCCACCGAGTTGTTCCAATCGGTCCCATTGAGATTCCTAACATTCACATTTTGAACTAAATCGGTCTCCGAGTTCTTCTATTCAGTCTGACCGAGTTGGGTCAAATGTGTGTAACGGTTGGATTTTGTGTGGAGGCTATATGTACCCCTCCACACCCTTCTCCATATGTGAGAGAGCCATTAGAACGTGCCTACACTTCCATCATACATTTTCTAAGAGAACCACCTACTCATGTGTTGAGATCAAGATATACCAATCCTACCACAAGAATCTTGATTTCTAGCCTTCCCCAAGTTGCTTTCCACTCAAATCATCTTTCCACCATATCCAAATCTGTGAGAGAGAGTTGAGTGTTGGGAAGACTATCATCTAAAGCACAAGAGCAAGGAGTTCATCATCAACACACCATATATTACCTTTTGAAGAGTGGTGTCTCCTAGATTGATTAGGTGTCGCTTGGGAGCCCGACTAGTTGTGGAGTTGAACCAAGAAGTTTGTAAGGGCAAGGAGATTGCCTACTTCATGAAGATCTACGCGAGTGAGGCAAGTCCTTCATGGGCGACGACCATGGTGGGATAGACAAGGTTGCTTCTTCATGGACCCTTCGTGGGTGGAGCCCTCCATGGACTCGCGCAACCGTTACCCTTTGTGGGTTGAAGTCTGCATCAATGTGGACGTACAATAGCACCACCTATCGGAACCACGCCAAAAATCTCCATGTCTCCATTGAGTTTGCACTCTCCAAACCCTTCCCTTTACCTTCATATGCAATGTTTTACTTTCCTCTACTACATTCTCATAACTACATGTGGTGGTTGATTGCTTGACTTGTGCTAGTTGCTAAAATCTGCCCACTTCGAGCCACCGTTTGGTGAGCCTATTCCAGCACAACCGCGCAGGTTCCTGCGCATAGCCACGCAAGCTTCCCGCTCGACTCGGCGAAATCCCCCAAAATCACAATGCTTACCGGCCTACTATATAAACCATCATGACCCGTGAGTCCTGCGTGACATTTTCCCCTCCCTCCCTGTAGCTTATCTCGTCTGATTCTCACACAATTGCCAATGGCACCGGTCCGTCGTCGTCGCTTAGCCACTCTGCCGTCATTAGAGGACAGCTCCAACTGGAAGGCTACACCGAGCAGCGCTGTAGTCCCCGACGTAGTGTAGTGCGCGTGGCGTCCCTGTTGGGTGTGCGAGCAACACCCACCACACACCCCGTCGCCGCTGCCCGTCGGCAGCTGTTGCCGGCCGCCGTTGCTGCCATCCCACCGTTTGCCGCTGTGGCCGTCACACCACCGTTGAAAGCCAGGGCCATCGCCCACTCCACCACCGCGGGCCCAAGGCGGGAGGTGGCCGTCGTGGCTGCCATCCCACTGTCAGCCATCATGGCCATCACCCACTCCGCCACCGCGGCTTGAAGGTGGGAGGTAGTGGTCGTGGCCGTCACCCCACCGTCCATCATCGTGGCCTCCAGCCCACCGTTGACCGCTGGGGTCATCACCCGCTCTGCCACCGCCGCCCAAAGGTGTGAGGTGGAGCCCCACACGTGCATCAGCGACCTTGCGCACTACATCAATTTCCTGCAGGAGGAGTAGGAGTGCCTCGTCAAGCACGCGAAGAGTCTTATAGCCGCGATGGCCACAACACATGCTACCATAGAGGCGAGGAATGAGGAGATCTACAAGGAGTCCCATCGCTTCGAGAGGGGTCGTCTGGAGCGGCAGAGGGCGTTTGAGCTGAGAGTCGCCAAAGGTGCAACAGTGGCAGGAACCGGATTCCAGTTGTCCAGCTCAGCGGTAGGCTCCTCCTCCTCTACCTCTTACCGAGGGCGCTCGACAGAGGATAAGTTGCTGGAAGTAGTACAAAGCCCCTCCGTAGTAGTAGTATTTAGGGGCTATTTTGTTCAGTTCATCTGACTATAGATGTGGTTGAACTGTACAACATATTTAAAATTGGGATTTTTATTTTTGTGCCCCTGGTTCCTTAGCTCTACTCATTCATCCCCACTCTGTTAACTTTTGCTCACTTTTCCCCACTCCCTTGCCCGAAACCCTCAGAACAGGTTATAACGGACGTTGCCGTCGGGTCAATGCCTTTAACCGTTAGCTGATGAGTGGGGCCGCGTATACGTGGGCGCATGCAAGACCATGGTCATGGGGTAGCACGTGTCCATGGACATGCCCGAAACGTCCCATCATATAAAGAGGACAACCACCTCCATCGCACCTACCATTTTCCCCCAAATCCCCTCGCTACCGCATCGTCTTCCTCTCCCCAACCGGCATCGTCTCGCTCTCCTCCACTGCCTCCGCCGCACCGTCTCGCTCCCCCCACCGCATCCTCTTCCTCACCTTCATCGCCTCCATCTGTCAGATGGCCGACGCTCGTGGAGACGCCGGTGCAGCGGCCGGAGATGTGGTGGAGCTGCAAGGTCAGGGCGCAGTGATCGTGGATGTCAGCGGCGTCCACGGTGGTGCGGGGAAACTCACAACCGTTGCGGATGTGGCGAGCTCCGCCTCATCACTGCAGAAGGTGATGACATCGAGCGGCGCAGTACATCCCGATGCCCCCGTTGCGCCGCCTGCCGTGGAGGAGCAGGTATTTGCACTTGCTTAGCTTGTAGAGTTAGTTGCTCCCTAGTTGCATTGGTTAGATTGTGATTCATACAGTACTTCAGATGGTTAGAGTAGTTGGTTTGATGGATGGGCCAGGGTTGGGGGGATGGGGGGTTTTGGACTAGGGTTTGTTGGATAAATTCGTTGCAAAAATGCTAGCTAGATGTTGTGAACTATGATTTTAGGTGCTGCAATGATTGGGGTTTTTAGATTTGGATACATTCGTTGAAAAAATGCTAGATGTTGTGAACAGATTGGGTTTTTAATGCTATGGTGCTTATTAGATTTGTTTTTAGTGCTCACAGATTGGGGTTTTTAATGCTACTCAGATTCGTTGCCTTAGATTGGGTCCCTGTTAGATTTGTTTTTGAATGCTACTCGGATTGGGGTTTTGAATGTCATATGTAGGGGTGGGCATAAAAACCGACGAACCGAAAACCAAACCGATACCGAGACCAAAAAAACCAAATTTTCGGTTTTTGTCACTGCTACAGTAAAATTCGGTTTTCAATTGTACTAATCAAACTTAATTCGGACTGTTTGGTGTTATACCGGTAACCGGAACAGAAACCGAAGTAACGTGATCAAACACGCAAAATCCCAGCGCCCTGGTCACTATGAACCTTGACAGGTACTTCGCGTGGCCGCATGTGCGAGTCATGGATGGCCTTGTACCTTCCGTGGGCCTTCCACGTACATGCAACTATCCAAGGCCCACACTTTTGCACAATAGTCTCGCACACTACGATACTTTCACTGGATTTATCCCACCTCGGCTAGCTAGACGGGATGACACAGTGAGCTTGGCTACTTAAGAAGACAAGGTACGATGGGTACACCGCACAAGACAGTTAGCCTGCGCCAAGGAAACACTTAATGCAGTGTTGTTTTGAGTTTGTTCTTTCTACTGTTAATTTAGTGCATGCTAAAAAATATGTTTTCTGTACATGGTCCCTAGTTCGGTTAAAACCGAAAACCGAACCGAAAAATTGGTTAACCGAACTTTTGGTTAGTTGAATTTTTGTGTCTATTTCGGTTTTCACTTTGACTAACCGAATTTATAAAAAAACCGAACAGTAGAAACCGAATTTTCGGTTTCTACCGAACGCCCAGGCCTAGTCATATGCCCAAATGGAATCCATTTATTAAGAAGTTATTTGATTCATTAGTATATAAATTTTTCCATAGTATGTAGTCATATTAGCTCTGTTCTTCAACGTGTGTGCATGACCAATGATCAATGTGTTATTTGAATGTCATATCGGGGTTTTTGATCAATGTGTGTACAAATCTAATACATTGATATAGGGCTGGAAAAAAAGCTCGAAGCTCGCGAGCAAAATGAGTAGCCCGTGACTCGACTCGAATTGACTCGAACTCGAAGAATAACAAGTTGAGCCAAACTTTATTTTAAGATCGTTTATAGATCAAGTTAAACGAGCCGAGTTCACGAGTACTCATGTAACTCATTAGGCTCGGTATAAAAATCAACCACCCAGCACAAAATTACATCCCAGACCAGCTGCATAGGCACAACTCAAGTCCCATATGCATAACACTAGGCCCAACCGCCCATGAGACACACGACATGATTCCTCTCCTTCCATCCCTAGCGAAATAACGAGAAACCAGTCTGTCGTTCCCCCTATCTCCTCTGTTTTGAATCGTGAGTTCTCGACGGCCATAGTGTCGTGTACGCCCACCTCTTAGGTCATGTACATGTTACTAACTTGCTGATTATTGTGGTCATGTATATGTGGAATTTGGGTAATGTACATGTTACTGACTTTCTGACATGTTGATGGTACTAACAATTGTAAGTTAAGGTACTCAAAATTGTTTGTGAACATCGTACATGCTAATATGTACATGTTACATTTCGGATTAATAATTTTTTATCATATTTATAAGCTTTTATGTTTGTATGTATAACAATCTTAACAAGCTAAACAAGCTAGCTCGCGAGCTATACGAGTCAAGCCAATCTTGGATTTGAGCTCGTTATAGTAACGAGCCGAGTCGAGCTAGCTCGTTAATGAAACGAGCTCTAGCGAGTCGAGCCGAGCTGGCTCGACTCGACTTGAATTCCAGCCCTACATTGATATACTAGTGATGGGTCTTTGAATGCATAGAGCTAAGGGGCACAAAAATAAAAAACCCCACTTCTAAAACATTTATGATATTGGGAGTATATTAGTCCTATGATCAATGTGTCATGTGTGCATATCTAAATTTTCAATTGGCTACTAGTGATGGATGTAAATGTATATTCAGGAGGATGATGGTTTGGGGGGGGGAGGAAGCTGACCGACTACGACCCGTATGAGGGGGCGTTTAGTGATGATTCTGAATATGAGGTAAGCATATCCCTTGTTCATTTAGTTCCTTTGACATGGTGTATATGAATATAATGTATTAATGCAATTCATTCATGTGTGCAATATGATTCTGGAGATGATGTGTACAAGGGCAATGTCGCGTCCTTCACAGCCAAGGAGGTGGAGAAGATCAAGGCCAAGGGAGTTGCTTCCTTATACAACCGCAAGTTCAAGAAGTGGCACTGCTCCTACTGCACCACCAATCCAAAGCCAAGGGATGGCCGCTTCGATCACCTTCTGTCTCATGCTGAGGATGTGGCGATTCGTGGGGAGGACTACATGATCAGGGGGCAGCATGCCGCCCTCGCGAAGGCCCTGACTCCGGCGTGATGTGATCGATGATGTGATGTTGTGTTACTTTTGGTTTGGTTTGTTGAACTGTTGGGTTACTTTTGGTTTGTTGAACTGAATCTCGTTGGTTATGGTATGTTGAACTGAATCTCTCATTAGTTATGCTAGTAATCTGGTTGCTATCTATATTTTTTTGTCCTTAAATTTGCACATGGTATATTTGTCTGTCCTGAATCTATGGTTAGTTATGTTTAGATGTTGTGAACTATGATCTTAGGTGCTGCAATGATCACACATGTTGTGTAGGAAATCAAATGCATGCTCCAAATGAGATCATGTAAACCTTGGCAAAACTGGACAGTACAAATTCAAGAAAATGCAAAAACAAGTAAAACCTTGGCAAACTATCTATGTTTGTGTAGGAGATCATGTGTGCAAAATTTGCAGTGATTTAGAGGAGGTCAAATAAATTTAAATTTGAGAAAATGTGCTCCAAATGAGCTCCGAGGCTAGGGTAAACAACCCATTTGTAATCAAGTTTTTTTGAACCTACTCAAAATGAGCCAAATGTTTGTTTATTAACACATATTCACTTCCATAGTGTAGATTCGAAGTCTCACTATTTTTTGAATTAATCTTCATATTTTTACATTTTCTTTTGAAAACATATGCTTTAATATAAAAAATATTAAAAACACGTTTTGAAATATGAAAATGGAAAACTAACTTCAGATCCTTCTTATTCACTTTAAAATAAAGCTTTAGTGATTTTTTTGTTTTTTTAATTTTTTCAAAAACAGAAGGTAACACCGCCTCCTCTCCTTGAACTCTATGAAGTCATGTACATGATAGCTCATATTTGAAGGTTTTCTCATGGAAATGACTATAGAGCAAGTTTATGATTTTTGGTTGGTAATATGTCACATAAGACAACATTGTGCGCATGTTTTATATTTTTTTTGTTTTTTATATTAATGGTGCTCATTTGACCTCGATCGTGCCAGCTAGGTTTTTTTCATGAAAATTACCATAGACCAAGTTTAGTATTTTTCTTCGTTAGTTTGTCCTATAAAACGACGAATGATGAAGGTTTCATATTTTTTCGATTTTTTTTAAATTAGTTATGCTCAGCCAAAGCCATCGAAACCCCGTTGACCAACTCAAAACACCTCTAAACCCCGCGAGGTTTCGCCTAACCCTAGCTCCCAACGTCAG
Source organism: Triticum aestivum (assembly GCF_018294505.1). Classification (NCBI taxonomy): domain Eukaryota; kingdom Viridiplantae; phylum Streptophyta; class Magnoliopsida; order Poales; family Poaceae; genus Triticum; species Triticum aestivum. The sequence goes on along the minus strand of NC_057813.1, from coordinate 551,089,030 downwards.
CCGTTCGATCATACCCTCGCGCCAAGCGACAACCCTTAGATCTGGCCTTCTAGAAGGAACTAGGTGGGCTGGCTGTGTGCAGGCTCCGCACCATTGGATCACAAGGACGGCTCCGCATTGTTGGATCATGGGGCGATCCACGAGAGGCGATCCTATTGGTTGTGCTTGGCTGCTCGCCCACAACTCACTCTGTGAAAAAACATTGTTATTGGACCCAAAAGGAAACCAAGCTCTGGTTGGGCCACCGAATTGCGTTGTTTTTTTGCATCGTTTGCTCCATTTTTTGTGAACATGCTGGCTATGTATTTTTGCATCATTTGCTCTATTTTTTTGTGAATGTGCTGGCTCTGTATTTTTGCATCGTTTGAAATCAATTGACATTGCGTAGCAAATGACCAATTTTTAAGGGCCAAATTTATTTTTATCATGCAAAATGGCCACAAACTATTCAAAAATTGTCTATTTTTGTTCATATAATTTATATGACCACGTATTCCCATGTGTGCAATTAGCTTCCTTTTCTTCTTCTTTTTCAAACCACCATTTCCGACGCGTGTACACTCCCGATGCTACGATGGGTTTGAAAATGGGTTACTTCACATTTGACCCCGTTATTGCCACGACCAAATAACACGTAGCACTACGGCTATTTAAGCCACCCTCTGCCTCTGCCATCCCTCATCCATATCCCTTCTTGCTCTTCGACCCCTTCTTCATCTTCTGCACATCCCTCAGCCATGCAGTACACCGGACCAACCTACCGCTTCCCACCCACTGTGCCGGAGAGGCTCTACCCTACTGGCGTGTATGTTGATCGCACACTATGTGTGTGGGTGATATCAAGGCTGAGGACCACAAGGAACTTCACCGAGTTCTTCCTCGCGCCCGGCTACCACCACCTCCTGAGGGGATCTCCAACGATGTTCCGTGTCGAGGAGGTCATCCAAAACCGGGTGGTGGTTGCTCTCCTTGACCACTTCACCAACACCTTCGATGCCTTCTACCTCCTCTGCCGGGTGTTTTGGTGTGGCTCCGAGTTCATCGCTTTCACCACCCACAACAGGTTCACAGATTACAACAACATCTTCCCCATCGCGACGCACATGCACACTCTTCCGTACCCCATCGACAACACCCCAGAGGAGCAGTGAAAAGGGCGCCCAGAGGAGGAGCGAGGTGGAGAAGGCGGCGGCTAGGGTTCTAAACCCTCTATCTTTTTTTAGTCTATGTTAGGTGAAGTTGTAAATGAACTATGTTGGAGTTGCTATGGGTTTGTTGGCCCTTTTCTTAAATTCTACTATTAAGTTTTCTATCTATTCTATTATTAAGTTCTTCCTAGTTTGAGATATGTGATCATGCTATGGGCTTGTTGGTCCTATATTGGGACTACATATTTGTTGATTATTTTCTTAGAGAGCTCGGCTTGTTAGTAGAGTTCCCTTGTTAGTAACCACCTAGTGCATGCAAGCAAGCTTTGTTAGTAGGGATGAATGAGTACAACTAAGCAAGGGAGTGGATCTTTTTTTACACAAGCCACAAATATGTAGCAACCTAGCTAGAAGAGAGGAACCGGCGGCAGTGACCGTCGCTGCATCCGTGGCGGCTGGCGTGCAAGAAAGCTGCTCGGTCAGTGCATCATGGCGGACGCATCAGCGCATGCAGGCTCGGTAGGCTCATGCAGGCTCGGTCGGCGCATCGTGGGATTATGGCATCGGTGCATGCAAGCTCAATCGACGCATGCAGGCAGGCTTTGTTGGGTGCATGCATAGCAAGCTTCTGTCCTAGCGGCGTGCGCAGACGTTTAATGCAATGGATGGCCCAACGAAAGCACGGCCCAATGGTCGAACAGTGACACCACCCAACGCGGCCCCACTTGTCAGGTCGAACGGATGACACAGTCCAGCGTGGCCCCACTCGTCAGAGTTAACGGTCAAGCCTTTGACCCGATGGCAAAGTCCGTTGTGCCCAGTTATGAGAGTTTCTGGCAAGGGAGTGGGGAAAATTGAGCAAAAGTAAGAGCACGAGGATGAATGAGTAGAGCTAAGGAACCAGGGGCACAGATGTAGAAATCCCTTTAAAATTAGCTAGTATATATAGTTGAACTAGCTATTTCAGTACGTGGTTGGCAACAACTGGGGAAAAGTTCGGTTGGTTCAATGGTCGAGTTGAACTGTTTGTATAAAGAACGACAGCTTAATCTATGAATGAAACCTATACTTCCTGAATTTTAGTTGAAAAAATTTGATAGTGCTACTGATTTTTAGCTGGAAATTTTGACAAATGGCAGTGTTACAAGGTTGACAAAGGGCAATGTTACTAGATCAACAAATGCCAATCTTTCCAGTTTGACAAATGGCAATATACCCAATATGAAAGATGCAAATCTTACCAAATTATCTGTACGTGGTTGCACATGGGTCATCTGAAAAAACCATTTGCGTTGAAGGGATGTACAAATCCCACGTGCCAGATTTTCCCTTGGCTTACTGGCGAAGTCTCGCTTTGCATACCGTCTTCAATCTGAACTATTTGCGTTGAAGAGATGCACAAATCCTACGCGACACATTTTCCCTTGGCTTACTGGGGAAGCTGTCGGTTTGCATAGGGTGTTCTATCTAAAATGTCTGCGATGAAGAGCTGCACAAATCCTGCTCGACACATTTTCCCTTGGCTTCCTGGGGAAGCTGTCGGTTTGCATATGGGTGTTCTATCTAAAACGTTTGCAATGAGTGTTTTATATTTTAAAACCATTGACATTTTTCTAAAAAGTCATTTAATAAGTCTGTACAGTTAGAGATAAAAATGCAAGTTCATTCAAACCATATCTTTCATTCAGTCACACTGCAAATTTATATTCATACGGTAGAGATACAATATTAAACCCAAAAAAACTAATTACGATGGTGGCGGAGGCGGCGTGCCGCACTGACGTTGTTGTTGTCGTCCCCCGGGACACCATTGTTGAAGTCTTCAAGGTAGCACAAAATGTTCTTCACTTGGAAATCAAACATCATGTCGTCGCGCGATCGACGGGCGGGGCGCGGGAGGATGGCAACTCGCACCGCTGCGAGGTAGCGGTCGACAGCGGCGTCCCATGACGCTGAGGGGGGCACGTACATGGGCACGGGTGTGGCGGGTGTAGGCAAACACATGGGGACCCACGCCACAGTGGGTGCAGGGGCACGCACGGGCACGGGCACGACGCTAGCGCGGGCATGTACACGAGCTCGAACGGGTCCGCAGGGACCTCGCTGACACCCGCGACTTCTAGCTCTGCGATAGTGCTCGACGACCATCCCGTCAATGCTACGGGGATGGTCGCTGGCGCGGGAGCAGGGATGGGAGCTGGGACAGGTGCGGGGGCAGCAACCACTGTGGCCAGCTCATTTAGGGCCATGTCCATGCACTACAAAAAAATACACTTCCGTGATGATACGTGTTTGTCACAGTAGGTCACATTTTTTGTCATGCATGTACATCCATGACAAATTTACGACAGAATCAAGATAGTCATACCTATGCTGTCGTAGAAGTGTTCCATGACATTACCAAAATTATCATCACGGAAGTGTCCACTTCCATGACGATAAATCGCGCGTCACAGAAGTGCTTTCGTCAAGGGTGACCGACACATGGCATCCACTGTAACGGAATGCCGTTAAACTATCGGGTCGGGTTTTGGATCCGATAACCCGTTAACAGCCCCGACCAATGGGAAATTTCCACGTGCAAAATTCTTATTGGCCGGACAAAACACGTGTCAGCTCGTAAGTGGGTCAGATAGGCGCCTATGATATGTCGACACGTGCCACGGCCCACCACTGGCCCATTTAGCTTACAAAGCCGACCTATTTGACTTGGTCAAAAGTTAACAAGCTGGCCCATGAAAAGCATGTTAACGGTCTCTTCGCAAATAACCCATTTTACGGCCCGTTAACTCACGGCCCGTTAGGCCCTGAAGGAAATCGGCCCAACAACGTCATGTGGGCCGTCGAATATAACACCAACCCATTTCACTTTCGCCCCATGTATGGCCCACGACGTCTGTCGGCCCATATGAGGCCTTCGTATCTTTCGGCCCTTTATAGGCCCATGGTGACTCTAGCCCATAATGAATAGTAATTTTCTTTGTACCCATTAACGGCCCATGATTTACATGGGCCGTTTCCAGCCCATGCTAGGTTTCGGCCTATTGACGGCCCATACGTTCTTGGGATCCTTTTTGGCCCTCGATTACTTCCGGCCCGTTACTGGCCTGTTCCCCTAACGGGCCAAATTCGGCCCATGGCAAGAGTCGGCCCGTTACTAGCCTATTACCTTAATGGGCCGAATTCGGCCCATGGCAAGAGTCGGCCCGTTTCTGGCCTGTTACCCTAATGGGCCAAATTCGGCCCATGGCAAGAGTCGACCCGTTTCTGGCCTGTTAACCCGTTGTGCCGTTTCCAGCTCGTCCTATATTCTAGCCCATTAACGACCCGTTATGCCTGTGAAAGAATTAAGCATTTGCTGTCCTACGACCTGTTAACGGCCCATTACCGTGCTGGGCCAATACCAATTACGTCCGAGGCCGACCAATTCTTCTACGGCCCTGTTGGAGGCCCATTTATCGACGGCCCGTAGGAGACCCATGGATCCTACGGCCCGTAGGAGACCCATGGATCCTACGGCCCTTATATGGCCCATGGTAGTTGCGTCCACTAGAAAACCAGGGAAAAAGAAGACTAGGAAATAAATAAGGCCAAAACTAACGCTAGGCTATTAAGGTGATTGCACAGATTGCATCCAATCGGCATCAAAGATCGCCATCAATGCAAATATAGGGAACACCCTACACTATACAAAAATGGGTTGCTGTTTTCTTTAGCCGGTGGCTACATGTTAAGAATAAATGTTGTATCGCACCAAAACAAATTACAACTATATAACAAAAGGAAGGTTGGCATAAAACTTAACAGTCTAGTAGATAAATGCACCACCAGAAGTTCAGAAGCTCAGTTCATTTGACTCAACTGTTACGTTTTCATGCTGTATTGTCCGATGGAGCACCATAACCCTCGCCTTCATTTCCCCTAGGCTCCTGAACAACATAGCAAATGTCTGATAGCCTGGTTTCAAAACCATGCATATCTTGAAGACATCGAACAATGTCTCTCCTTGTTTCACAAAGGGTCTCTGTTAGGGAATGGACTTGTGTTTGGAGCGCAGATACAACATTGCTTTGAGCTTGCATATCTTGATCATGAGGCAGTTTGGACGATATTGCCTTAACAACCGACCCAGTATTACGCAGGAATGTGCTTTTGGCACTGTTAGTGGACAGGTACTGACCCACTGCGGCAAGAGCTGACATTGCAGTTATAGTTGCCTCGCCACCTTCAGAAGGTGGCGGTTCCACCATTTTTTCCATAGCTCACTGAAAAGTTGAGGTTTTACATTAGTAGTACCAGAATAGAAGATATTAAGGAGGCAGCAAAACCAAACAAAATATCTTTGGTCTATATACAGAACTTATTCTGGTGAACCCATGTAAAATATTAGTTGTATTTTATTGCAAAGTACATAATAAAACCAGGTTCCAAACATATGACCATGTACCATCGCTAATGTATTGTCTATTTCTTCACATTGTATTGAGGGCTAAGGATAAAGAGACAAATTTTATAATACGGTAAGCATAGTATGACATCATTCATATCACAAAACAATTGAGAACAGACAAACATGCAATTGTAACATTGTGTGGGCAAGTCTAGCACGGAACTAGATTACGGGTCAAGATCAAAGGAACATCACTCCTCTCTTTTAAACCTTGTAAGGTGCAATGATACGCTAAGACAATTGTGTATAAAATTGAAAATAGTAATAGACATTGGCTGCAAACCATGCAGTTCAAGGCACAAGTCAGAGTAAGTAGTAGTTAAAAGGCATGAGGATTAAGGACTTACAATAGAGGCTTTGGCTGGTGTAGTCATGCCCTTCTTCTTACTAGTGTGACAGTCCTTGAAGATTTCCACAACACTTGGTTCAGGTCCTTTTTGGTCCTTGCAAGCTTTCCTCTGCATTTCGAAGAAGTCAATATAGATATGATAATATGGTATAGCGAAAAGAGTGAAACAACAGCTAATTACAAGAGCCTCGCAGTGTGTAATATAGCTACGAGATCCTGTCGTCTGTTGGAATTTCACTTTCGTATGGTTGGCCTTGTTCTTTGAACAGTTCACCTACAAGAAGAGAGATTTGTGTGGCACATGCGTAAATAGGACTTCAACATGTGATCTGATCAGATATATATAATGTACCTGATACTTCGGATCAGACCAGTGTTTAACAAGGCCCCTCCAGTCTTCATCTGATATATTTTCCACTGGAGATGTTTGGGAAAGTTCACTGTTAGCCTTGCCTTCAAAGTGAGTTTTCCTCAAGTTATACTGATACTGTCGCAGAGCAGACTTGAAAACATGGGTGCAAGCTTGTCTGGTTGCATCATCTTGGCTATCCAAGTTGAACCTCATCTGTTGAAAATTATGGGAGTCTCATTATCAGCAACCTAGAAACTATAGGACAGAGCAAGACGATATTACTAGTTTCCATACATAACCATACTTACAGATAAATGGTCGAGGAAGGTGTTGAACTGGGTTTCGTCTTTGTCATTCCTGTACTGAATCCATGTTGGGAGGATACGTACATGATACCTAATGGCAACCGCTGCCTCTGATACTAACTTGGCTGACTCTGTAGCATCACGTGGCCTTTTTAAACCTGCCTCAAAACGGATCTCCATTCTTCCTCCTCTAGATTTAGTTAACCTATCGAGCATTATCCCTGATGTTTGTTTCCTCTTGCGCCTAGGTGCTAGTCCAACAACGAACATAGGAAGTGTTAGTGTACATCAAACTGTGAGACTACATATAAAGAAGCATGCAACTGTAACTTGACTCCAACAACTACCTTCTTGCTGTTGAAGCTCACAAGGTTCATCTGATATTGCCAACTCGTCTTGTGTCAAGAGTGCTTGGGAAGTAGTGTCAGGTGGCAAGGGAGCTTGGGAACGTGCTGCTAGCTCAGTTGACGCACGAGTAAGTCGTGCATCTGGTAGTATTATGGTAGGTGTTGCAAGAACTAGGGCTATCTCTGCTTGTTTGGTGGCAGCTATTTGTTTCTATTTGGCTTTTTTTGCAGCTCGTGTAGCATGGGATGGCGTGTTTATAGAATTTTCCGCTGGACTTTGACCTTCTATTGCACCGTCAGTACCAGCTGAATCTGCAGGATTCATCCGCTTCTCATTCCCTGCGATTCTGTGTTTCTTCCTCTTTCTCTGTGCCATGTTAAGTCAAGCCGACAAGAAAAATGAATAACAATTTAGTTCTTCAGAACAAATTGATGCGTGATGCAGACGAACTGAACTTTGATGTTAGACAACCACATGATAGGAGGATGTAATATGTATGAAAAATAGGACGGAAGAGATAACCAGAACTATGATGTGTAAACTAAGAAGAAGACATTTCACCAAATTAGAAGCAACGGAATGGAAGGTAGACACCATATGAAAGATGCTACAAATATCTCTGTGCCAAGTTAACAGTGTCTCATCATAAATGGCATTTAAACAAATGTGAAGCAGTACAAGAAATAAATCATATGCAAGATGCAAACAACATCACACTACCATGTTAGAGGTCTCTCGTCATTAGTGCCATTGCATATTCACAGCATTGCATATTCACAGCTTATGATGTGTTAACTAAGGAGAAGGCATTTCAACAAATTAGAAGCAATGAAAGCTAGACACCATATGAAAGATGCACCGAATATCACTCTACCAAGTAAAACCGTCTCTTCATAAGTGCCATTTCAACAAATTAGTAGTACAAGCTAGAAAAGAATGTGAGATGTAACCTATATCACACTCCGAAGTCAAATGTGTCTTATGATAAGTGATTGTTGCAGGTTACACAACAGTAGTAATTTGATGTAAGAACATGGTGTGATAGACAGATATTGTATGTTCTAGAAACAGGAACACATGTCTTATTCAAGTATAATGTGTAAAGTAAGCAGATGGAATTCAACAAAATTAGAAGCAATACAAGCTAGACATCACACATAACATGCAACCACATATAACAGTGCCAAGTTAGAGGGAGCACCGGTGATGCTGCACTAGGGGAGACGTGCTCATCATAAACACAGCTTTGTTGAGTGTCTATGCATGTGTTGTCTTGGAAATCATCTTGGGGGTGTGGAGGAGTAGAAACTGTAGAGGCCCTCCGTTAGGAAGGAGCACCTTTATCCGCTGCCTTGCTAACTTCCTTATGCTTTATTGATTTTGAATTGTCAAGTAAAACCAACAAGAAAAAGCAATAAAATTCTCTCTTCAGAACTCATTCATGCATGATACTGACAATCACTACTTTGATGTAAGGCAAACACATGATACCAGGATGGAATATGTACGAAAAACAGGACGACATGGCACGCTCATGATTATTTGTGTAAACTAAGAAGAAACCATTCCAGCAAATAAGAAGCAATGCAAGCTAGACACCACATGAATGATGCAACCAATATGACTCTGCCAAGTTAAAAGCGTCCCATCATAAATGGAATTTCAACAAATTAGAAGCATTGCATGCTATAAATCATATGAAAGATGCAACTAATATCAGACTGCATATACTAAAGGTGCCATTAATGGAGAGGATGCGAGCAAGGCGGGCGACATGGATGTCAAAGGGCTCGCTTCCAAGTGAGCCTACCTAGCCTATAACTCACACGCTTCCCGGTGAGGTTGCGCATTGGAGGACAGCTTGCATGCCTCCCGGCCAGCCTGCGCAGGGACTACGTTTGCACGGATCCCATCTACTCAAGCAGCTGTCCGCACGACACCTCCTAGGCGTCACGTGAATGGTTAACAAAACACACACGATTTAAAATATACAAACCTTTGAGATGTTAAAGTGGCAGCTATTTGTTTCAAAATGCCTTTGTTGCCTATTATTCAAGTGTGCCTTCTATCAAATTGGAAAGAAAAAATACCACAGCATGTCGGGCGCCATTCCATAATAGCATGCCAAGTTTCATGATTTTCACATGAGTTTTGGATTTACTAGAATTTAGAAGCAAAGTATCTCAAGGTTTGCTGGCAAGCAACAATGCCCTGGTGTTTGAAATCCATTCCCATTTCTTGCATGGGACCTAAGCATGCACCCAAGGATAGACATCTGATTTGTCAACCCATTTTTCTATACTGGAGCATGTGCATGTAGTTCAAATTTGAATTATGCACATAGAATACCTAGAAAACTCAGTTAATGTATAAAAATGTCCAAACGAACCCTGAAAAATTCCAAAATTTAACACGAAACTCCTATTGTTAAAAATTTGAAAGCAAGAAGAGGCGATGAATATCGTTTCGTCCATAAAGGTTACATGTTTCCCTACCGGAACCATGAGGCTTCTTGTGAGAAGCTTTGGTTTGTGAGAAGCTTATACCAAAACCTGCCCTAAATGGGAGAAAAAAATTTGACCCCAGCATGTTGATGCCATTTCAGGATAGCATCCCAAGGTTTATGAATTTCAGACGAGTTTTGGATATACTAGAATTACAAAACCAAGTATCTCAACATTTGCCGATGAGCCACAGTGCCGAGGTGTTTGAAATTCACCCCCTTTTCTTACATGGGACCTAAGCATCAACCCATGGACACATATATGATTTTACAACCCATTTTGGTGCATCGAAGCATGTGCATGAAGTTTAATTTTGAATTGTGCACCTGAAATGCCTAGAAAACCAAGTTAATGTATAAAAATGTCCAAACAAACCCTAAATAATTCCAAATTTTTTGACAACACACATATAGTTGCATGTTCACTGTAGATAAAAGTTCTAGAAATTCAAACACCCTCCATTGCTTCTTTGACCCCATTATGTATTTCAAATCAAGATGAAAAATCAAGTAGATCACACACAGTTTATTATCACCAACCGTGTAAGATGCAGTACAAAATATCTTGGAGCACCATCAGACTATAGTACGTATATGGCTTATGCGATAAGGTACGTTAGCTACAGTCCACAGCTGGCGCGTCAAGCACACTAGCTCGCTCCCCAAATATCATTTCACTATTCAATCGTCATCGGTGAAAGATAGGGACGTGGACCCGCGTCATGAGGGCAACTTCGGTGGCCCACTCCGGCGAGAGTGCGTTCGCAGCCGCCATGCACATGCTAACAAGGTGCGCGAGTGCGGCCGCAATCTGTGACTGGGCAGCCAAGGCAGCCAAAACGACCACTGTTGCTTCTCAGGTGTCGGCAACAACATTTGCCTCAGGGATAGCAACTGGCAAGAGTGGCACAACAGCTATCCGTTCTGCAGCGATGACCTCAGCCCTAATGGAGGCCACCCACGACCATGTTGAGGCCACCCACGCTCAACTTCTGGCAGTCACCGCACAAATCGAACATAGCTTCTCTGACAACGGTCGGCAACCCCCTATCACCCACACTCACTAGACGACGGTTCAAAATGCCATCACGGAAAGGGGTTAAAAACCATTTGTATAGCAGCTCGATGTACCAGTGACTCCTAGTGATGAGTATCTTGACGCGAAGGATAATTATGATGATGATGATATAGATGATCATATGCTTGCTAAACTAAATAAGTTCATGTGCTCCCTTAAAGGTAAGAAGTTCACTATGTTTCATATGCTTATGGAGATGGTGAGTAAGCACACCATCACCATTAAGGAACTCAAAACACTCGTCACCGATGAAAAGGAAGAATATGAAATACTTGAGCAGAAAGTCCAATATGAGGAAGCACGAAATGACGAATTATGCATAAAAATTGGTGCAAACATTGATGTTCATGCTAAAGAACTTGCCTCCTTGAAAAAGGCAAAGAACTCTTGCAAGGAGTTGATGAATGATAAAAGTAAGCTTGTGGAATCTCATGCTTCTCTGTCTAAGGATTGTGAGCTTCTATCCGTGTCCCTCAAGACTAAGGAAGAGGAGTTCACCCTTCTTACAAACAGCTTTGAGACGCTCAAACTTACTTATCTTGAAACTCTATCCAAGGTTTACTCCTCACCTATTATAAATGTTGATGCTTGTACTACTAACTCTAGTGGTGGCCTAGCATCTATTCTTGAGGAAAATTGCCTTCTAAAAGCACAGCTCGAGAGACGACTCATGATATGTGCTCAAGGACAAAAGAACCTTAATGAGGTATTGAGCCAACACAATGAGATGGTTGCCAAGGAAGGGGTTGGGTTTGACCCAAGCACAAGCAAGAAGAAAATGTCTTCTCAAAAGTGCACCACACCTCTCAAGGAGACATTTGTACGTGAAGGGCACAAGGATAAAGGTAAGGTTGTGAGTGGGAAGGCCACTAGGGGCATGCCCACTCTCAACAAACCAAAGGAGTTCATGCCTCCATCCTGTGTACTTTGTAAGACAAAGGATGGAGAAGTTTATGCTCAATTTGTTGGTCCTCGTAATGCATTCCGCTTCTATGCTATTTGGGTTCCTAAGACCCTTGTGACTAACCTAAGAGGTCCCATTGCAAAATGGGTGCCTCTAACGAAGTCGTGAATTGTGTGTAGGTTGCCTTCTCCGGTGGAGTCAAATGGGTGATCGATAGTGGATGCACCAACCATATGACCAGAGATAGCAAATTGCTCTTAGATTTCATGGAAGCTATTCAACCATTTATGAGCATTGTGTTTGGTGGAGGATCAAAAGGACTGGTACTCAGGTTTGGCAAGGTGGCTATCACAAATGACATGTCTCTTGCAAATGTCATGCTTGTCCAATCCCTTAAATACCATTTGCTTTTCATTCATCAATTGGCTTCTGTTGGTTATGATACACTATTTGGACTAACAGATGTGAAATCTTTAAGAGAGATACTCTTGAAGTGGCCTTTGTTGGAGAGTTGGATGGCAACCTTTACATGGTTGATTTCTCAAAAGAGAGTACATTCCATGCAACTTGTCTAATGGCCAAGGCCGACAAGGGGTGGCTACGGCATCGCCGGCTAGCCCATGTCGGCATGAGAAATCCTCAAGATCTCTTAAAGGGTAATCACATCCTTGCACTAACCAATATTTCTTTTGAGAAAGATCGTGTTTGTAGTGCATGCATAGCCGGGAAGCAACATCAATCAAAGCACCCACCCAAGAATATTGTATCTACTTCAAGGCCTTTGGAGCTCCTTCATGTGGATCTCTTTGGGTCTCCTTCATGGGGTAGTCTTGGTGGGAAAAAGTATGATCTTGTCATTGTTGATGATTATTCAAGATACACATGGGTGTTCTTCCTCAACTCCAAGGACGAGATGAAGATCACCTTCATTGATTTTGCCAAGCAAACGCAACACAAATTTGACAAAGAAATCTTGGCAATAAGAAGCGACAATGGTACCAAGTTCAAGAACTACACCTTGTTAGAATTCCTTAGTGATGAGGGGATTGAGCATCAATACTACACACCCTACACTCCTTAACAAAATGGTGTATCCGAGAGGAAGAACCATACTCTTGTCGAAATAGCAAGGTCCATATTGGATGAGTACAAGTCACCACATAGTTTTCGGCTGAGGCCTTCAGCACCGCATGTCATGTATCAAACCAGCTCTTCCTCCACAAGATATTGGAAAAGACTACTCCATATTAACTTCTAACCAGGAACAAGCCCAATGTCAAGTACTTACGTGTATTTGGATGTAAGTGCTTCAATCTCAATAAAAGAGAATGGTTAGGAAAATTTCAATCCAAAACTATTGGGGCATATTTGTTGGCTATGGATCAAACTCTCACGCCTATAGAGTCTACAACAAATCCAATGGATGTGTTGTAGAAACCTGTGACGTGGTGTTTGATGAATTTAATGGCTCCCATGGGGGGTAAGTTGATCTATGTGATGTAGGTGAAGAAGATCCTTCTCAAGATATATTGACCATGGATGTTAGTGCTCTTTTTCCAATGGAACAAGAACCTCATGAAGAAGAAGAAGAAGAAGAATAAGATGATGGGGGCTTCATTCATCATCAAGCCACCACAACACCCATACCACCACAAGATCCTATTGCTCAAATGAAGGCTGTTGTTGAAGAACAACAAGAAGAATAAGTCCCTCACCATGATCATATTCAAGAACAAGATCATCATCAAGAGCGACAACAAGAAAGTGCAATCCTTGATGATGAACCTCAACAAATGCATCACAAAGAAGAAGATCTTCCACCGCACATTAATGATCCATATGTAGAGGATGTGGATGATGGAAACAAAGTTGAACCTCATGAAACCCTAGCCTCCATCATGCCACGAGTGGATGGTCGTGTTGATGTTGATAAAATTCTTAATAGCATATCAGAAGGTAGAGTCACTCGTAAACGATTAACAAACTTTTGTGCTCACTTTTCGTTTGTCTCTAGTGTTGAGTCACTCAAGGTACAAGATGCATTACTGGGAAATGATTGGCTTGTTGCTATGCAAGAAGAGTTGAACAATTTTGAATGCAACAAAGTGTGGTTGTTAGTCAAGATACCAACTAAGGAACACAATGTCACTGGAACAAAATGGATCTTTAAAAACAAGCAAGATGAGAATGGCGTAATCATCCAAAACAAGGCAAGGTTAGTGGCACAAGGGTACTCACAAGTTGAAGGTTTGGACTTTGATGAGACCTTTACTCCCGTTACCCGTCTTGAGTCTATTTGCAGCCTACTTGCTTATGCTACTTTCAACGGTTTTACTTTACATCAAATGGATGTGAAGAGTTCTTTTCTTAATGGTCCTCTACAAGAAGAAGTATATGTATCACAACCTCCCAGGTTCATTGATCCTGATCACAAAGACTATGTGTATAAACTTCACAAGGCATTGTATGGCCTGAAACAAGCACCTCGTGCTTGGTATGATCATCTTAAGAAGTTTCTACTCGATGATGGCTTTGTGAGAGGGGTGATTGATCCCACTCTTTTTACTAAGAGGGAAAGGGTGATTTGATCTTATGCCAAATCTATGAAGATGACATCACTTTTGGTTCCCCTAACATTCATTTGTGCAAGAAGTTTGCAGCCTCCATGACCAAGACCTTTGATATGTCACTCAATGCGGACTTGAAGTTCTTTCTCGGATTTCAAATTCAACAATTTCAAGAAGGAATTTTCTTGTCCCAAACCAAATATCTCAAGGACATTCTTGAGAAGTTTGGAATGACCGATGCTAGTCCTTGCAAGGCACCCATGCCAGCCAAACTTGTTCTTAATGAAGACACAAATGGTATCCCATTTGACCCATCTCTTTACCGCTCTATGATTGGTTCATTGCTTTATGTTTGTGCATCTAGACCAGACATCATGTTAAGTGTAGGCATATGTGCAAGATTTCAAGCTTCCCCTAGGGAAAGTCATCATAAGGCGGTTAAGCATATTCTTAGATACCTTGTTCACACCCCAAAGTTGGGCCTATGGTACCCCAATGATGCCAAGTTTGATCTTATTGGGTACACGGATGCGGATTGGGATGGTGACAAAGTGGGATGGAAGTCTACCTCTGGTGCATCTCAATTTCTTGGACGATCCTTGGTAAGTTGGTTCTCGAAGAAAAATAATTGTGTCACTCTCTCCACCACCGAAGCCGAATACATTGCAACCGCAAGTTGTGCCACTCAACTGCTATGGATGAGGCAAACTTTGAAGGATTACTGTATCATTTATAGACATATGCCTCTTCTATGTGACAATGAAAGTGCCATCAAGATTGCTGAGAACCCTATTAATCACCCCCTCACCAAGCACATTGACACTAGGTATCACTTCTTAAGAGACCATATGAAAAAGGGTGACATTGATATTGCTCATGTTGGTACGGATATGTAGCTTGCCAACATTTTCACCAAACCATTGAATGAAGCAAGGTTTTGTCAACTTAGGCGTGAACTTGGTATCTTGGAGCTTGATAGCATTATGTGAAGTCATGTATCCATGCACACATTTACTTCATGTCTGTCTAGATGTAGGCATATATTTATGGGGGGAAATTCAGTTCATGAATCTTGGCCATGTGGCGCCCTCGGGCACCATATCGGCTTCTTCTTTTTCCCAAAAATCTTAAATATTCCAAAACCACCAGATATTTTTTTTGGAAATTTTAGAGTCGGTTTACGTACCGTATCACGTACCTCTTCCATTTTCAGGATTCTGGAGTCTTCTAGAAGGCTCCTTCGATGTAATCTTCTAGTTTAATTACTTAGATAACATACGAATCTATGTCAATGGGATTACATGCAATATAATGTTTAAGTCTTTGCCCATTTACCAGCTTTGGTTTATTTCATTCGGTGTTCTTGATCTTGATAGCTCCAGATTGACAAACTTCTTCTATGATATATGGACCTTCCCACTTGGAAAGAAGTTTGCCTGCAGAATGTCTGAAATGAGACTTGTACAAAACAACCTTATCACCAATGTTAAATTCTCGTTTCTGAATTCTTTTATCATGTCATCTTTTAACTTTCTTTGAATAACCTAGCATTCTCATAAGCTTCACTTCTCTATTCATCTAGAGAACTCATATCAAACAACCTCTTTTATCCAGCAAGTTTAAAGTCATAATTAAGTTATTTAATTTACCAATAAGCCTTATATTCTAGTTCAAGAGGAAATGACATGCTTTTCCATAAACCATTTATAAGGGGACATTCCCATAGGATTTTCGTAAGCAGTTCCATATGCTGATAGTGCATCATCTAGTTTCTTGGAGCAATTCTTTCTTGATTTATTACCACTCTTTTGCAAGATTAATTTGATTTCTCTATTAGTTAATTCAACATGCCCACTAGATTGGGGATGATAAGGTGATGCTACTACATGGTTTACATCATATTTAGCCAAAACTTTTCTGAAAGCACCATGAATAAAATGTGAACCACCATCAGTCATAAGATATATTGGAGACAAGAAACATATTGGAGCCAAGAACCACCGGAGGACTATACCTTCATTTACCATTAGGAAATGTCATAAGATATATATTAAGATATATATATATATATATATATATATATATATATATAATAGAAGTCTTATTATCAACACTTTTAGTTCGAATAGCATCGACCCACTTAGTGGCATAATCAACAACAACTAGAATATGAGTGTTACCATGTGAAGAAGGAAAAGGTATATATAATAAAAACCCCAGACATCAAAAGGTCCAATAACAAGTGAATAATTCATAGGCATTTCCTGATTTCTACCAATATTTCCTACTCTTTGACATTCATCACAACCAAGGATACACTTATGTGCATCTTTAAAGGGGTAGGCCAATAGAAACTGGATTATAATACCTTGTGTGTTCTGTCTCCAGCATGGTGTCCTTCATATGGACTAGAGTGATACTTCCTTAAGAGTTGCTCCTGCTCATGCTCACGTATACAACATCTAATAACACCATCTACTCTTTCTTATATATGTGTGCCATCCAAAGAGTAATGTCTTAAGTCAAAGAATATTTTTTTCTTTTATTGATATATGGAGTTAGGTGGCAAATATTTAGCAACAATGTAGCTTGCATAATCAAATATCAAGGGTTGTCCCGAGAGGAAGCATTTACAATAGCTAATTTCTCATCTGGAAAACTATCATTAATACGAATAGGGTCATCTAAAATATGTTTTCTATCCTAGACAAAAATTATCAGCTACATGATTTTCATCTCCCTTTCTATCAAAAATATGCAAATCAAACTCTTGTAATAAAAGAACCCACATAATCAACCGATAACCCGCAAGTATAGGGGATCACAACCGTTTTCAAGGCTAGAGTATTCAATCCAAATTTATAGATTCGACACAAGGGGAGTCAAAGAATATTTGTAAGTATTAGCAGTTGAGTTATCAATTCAACCACACCTGGAGATTAAATATCTATAGCAAAGTGATCAGTAGCCTAGCAATATGATAGTTTTGATAGCAGTGGTAACAATAGTAGTAACGGTAATAATGATAGCAATGATTTTGTGGCAAGTGTAACAGTAACAGCAATAGTAGTAACTTAGCAAGAACAATAAATGGAAAATTCGTAGGCATTGGATCGGTGGATTCATTAGATGATATTCATCATATAACAGTCATAACCTAGGGCGATACGGCACTAGCTCCAATTCATAAATATAATGTAGGCATGTATTCCGTAAATAGTCATACGTTCTTATGGAAAGAACTTGTATGCCATCTTTTGTCCTACCCTCCCGTGGGAGCGGGGTCTATAAGGAAACTAAGGGATATTAAGGCCTACTTCTAACAGAAAACTAGAACAAAGCATTAACATATAGTGAATACATGAACTCCTCAAACTACGGTCATCACCGGAAAGTATCCCAATTACTGTCACACTGGGGTTTATGGATCATAACATGTAATAGGCCAATATGACTTGCAAGATCGGATCTAGAACATAGATATAATGGTGAAAACATAAACAATTCAGATCTGAAATCATGGCACCTAGCCCCAAAGTGACAAGCATTAAGCATGGCAAAGTCATAAAGACATCAATCTCAGAACATAATGGATACTAGGGATCAAGCCCTAACAAAACTAACTCGATTACATGATGAATCTCATCCAACTCCACACTGACCAGCGAGCAAACGAAGAAATTACTCCCTCCCAGTGGGGAGCATCATGGAATTGGTGATGAAGGAGGGTTGGTGATGATGAGATCGAAGGCCCCCCTCTCCAGAGCCCCAAACAGACTGTAGATCTAGCCTCCCGATGAAGAACAGGAGGTGGCGGCGGCTTTGTATCATGAGATGCAATGAAACTACCTCCCTCATTTTTTTCTCCAAAAATAGGATTTTATAGCGTCAGAAGTAGGGTCTGCGGGGCCACCAGGTGGGCACAACCCACCGAGACGCGCCAGGGGGGCTCCCTGGTGTCTTGTGCCCACCCACAGGCCCCCCATCCGATGGTTCTTGGCTCCTATATGTTTATTTTATTGTAAAATAATTTTCCAAAAAGTTTCGTTCCATTTCGAGAACTTTTATTTCTACACAAAAACACACCATGGTAGTTCTGCTGGAAACAGCGTCAGTCCGGGCTAGTTTCATTCAAATCATGCAAATTAGAGTCCAAAACAAGCGCAAAAGCATTAGGAAAAGTAGATACGACAGAGACATATTATCAACCTATGATTAGCATCTTTCTTATCCATAAGATATGTAATACAATCATAATCAGTGTGAATGGTTACTTTAAAATCAATAATATAAGGTCTAAACTTATCACAAGAAAAAATAAATATGAAAAATTCTTTTTTCAGTTGTGGCATAATTTCTTTGGGCATTGTCCAAAGTCTTACTAGCACAATGAATAACATTTAATTTTTTACCAACTCTTTGACCACGGCCCTACAACATAATCACTAGCATCATACATAACTTTAAAGTGTAAATTCCAATCAGGTGGTTGAACAACATGATTAGTAATTAAAGCGTTATTAATAATTTTAAAGGCATGTGCACAATCATCATGAAAAACAAATGGCACATCTTTTGTAGAAAATAAGTAAGACCCTAGAAATTTTAGAGAAGTCCTTAATGAACCTTCTGTAGAAACCATCATGACCTATAAAACTTCTTTTACCTTTGTTATCTTTACACCACGACATTTTCTCAACGACATCCTCCTTAGCTCTGTCTACTTCAATTCTTTCGAAAAATTTATGACCAAGGACTATACCTTCATTTTCCATGAAATGGCACTTCCTCTAGTTCAAGACAAGACTCATTTCCTCACATCTCTGCAAAACTTTGTTAAGATTGTGCAAGCAATTATCAAAAGGAGTCCCATAGATGAAAAAAATAGTCCATGAACTTCCTCAATTTTTCCAGAAGTCAAAAAATATAGCTTTAATGCATCTTTGAAAGGTAGCAGGTGCATTAAATAGACCATAAGGCATAAGTCCATAAGCAAAAGTTCCAAAAGGACAAGTAAATGTAGTTTTCTCTTGATCATCAGGGTGAACATGTATTTGAGAAAAACAATAATAGACCTAAGGAAACAAAAGTGTGTCTGCTTAGATAATCTTTCTAACATTTGATCAAGAAAGGATAAAGGATAATGATTTTCCTAGTGGCATTATTTAACTTTCTAAAATCAATAACCATCCTATAACTCTTTGTGGGATAAGTTCATTTTTATCATTAGGAACAACAGTAATGCCACTGTTCTTAGGGACACAATGAACATGACTTACCCATCTATTATCAGCTATAGGATAAATTGTGCGTGCTTCTAGAAGCTTTAATATCTAATTTCATACCACTTCATTCATCTTTGTATTGGCATTGATGATCAATAACTAGTTTAACAACTGGCTCCATATTAATTTTATGTTGACACATAGTTGGGCTAATGCCCTTGAGATCATCGAGTATAACCAACTTCAACATGATGTTTACTTAGAATATTCAACAGCCTTTGCTCTTAGTGCACTGAAAGGTTAGAATTGGTAATAATAAGATATATTTTATTTTCACCAAGATATGCATATTTTAGTGCAGCAGAGAGTTTCTTTGAGTCAAATACAGGATCACCCTTGGGAGGTGGAGTATCTCGAAAGTTTCAACATGAAAATTATGTTTCAGAATAGGTTCATGCCTACATAAAATCTCATCTATTTATTTTATTTCATGCATATTCATTTCATTTTCATGTTCTAGTAAGTATTGCTCCAAAGGATCAGTAGGAGGTACAACTATAGAAGCAAGACTAACAATTAAATCTTCATGAGGTAAATCTTTAGCATGATGTTGTTGGGTGAATTTAGAAAAATTGAATTCATGATATTCATTACCAAACTTAAATTTAACCTTTTGCTTATCGCAATATATCACAACACCAACAATATTTAGAAGGATCTACCAAAAGTTATGGGACAAAAGTTATCTTATTCAGATCCAAGTACTAGGAAATCAGTACATTACTTAATCTTACCACAAAGAATCTCAGCATCTCTAACAATCCCAAGAGGTGAAATAGTATTCTTATTTGCAAGCTTAATAGTAACATCAGTCTATTTTTTTACCGATACCATCAATCTCTTCTATCTCAACAGGTGAAATGTCATGCATTACTTCTTGATAGAGAGAAAAGGGAATGACACTTATACTGGCACCAATATCACATAAACTACGATAAGAATGACCAGCAATCTTAATTGAAACATAGGCATGCCAACAACTCAAACATCTTTATCTTTATCCTTTTTAGCAATAATAGAAGCCTGCTCACAGAATTGAATAACATGCCCATCGACATTTTCAACCAAAAGATCTTTAACCATGGCTATATGAGGTTCAAGTTTAATTTGTTCAGAATGTTTAGGTGCCTTGATTTTTATTAACCACTGCTGTCACAATAAATGTTCCTTAGTTCTAACAGGAAAATGTGGTTTTTGAATATAAGTCGTAGGCACAACAGGATCAATAGTGTAAGCTTGTATTTAAGTATTATAAATAATAGGTTCCTTACAAATATCTTAATGGGTTCATGATATTTAAACCATTTCTCCTTAGGTACATCAACCTGCCTCACAAAAGTTTTACAAAAGTTGAAAACTATCTCATAATCAAGTCCATATTTTGCACTAAACTCTCAAAAAACGCCAGTTTCCAAAAAAGATGTAACACAATCATATTCAAGATTTATACTTGACTCTTTACCTTTGTCGATCTCCCAATCTGTATCAATGCATTTAATTCTTTCAATAATGTCCCATTTGAAATCAATTTGTCTACTTGTAAAAGTACCAATAGAAGAAGCATCAAGCATTTCCTAATCGCGAAGAGAAAGCCTTGCATAAAAATTATGAAAAATAATATCTCTAGAGAGCTCATGATTGGGGTGTTTGTGCATTAATTCCTTAAGACTCCCCAAGCCTGAGCAATGATTTCTCCATCATGAGGCCAAAAATTATAGATAAAATACCAATCATGATGAACCAGATGCATAAGATAAAATTTATTATGTAAAGCACATTTTAGTCGCTTCCAATCCCACAAGTGCGGATTATACAATAGCCTAAACCATGCCAATGAATTTCTCTCCAAAGATATAGGGCATAACTTCTTCTTTACTTCATCCTCTGATAAACCTAGAAGTTTAAATAAACTACATAGTTCTTATATAACAAGTAAGTGCATACAAGGATGAACCATTCCATCTCCTGCATAACAATTAGTTTGCCTTGCTCCAGGATACCAAGAGGAATTTCAAAATAGACATTTTTAATAGGTGGAGGTTCCCTCGCCACTGATGTACACGGAGGGTCACCCCAAACAAGCCTCTCAAAGGATTATTTTCCATAGTAGCAAACAAAAATTAAAACAACACGTGCGATAAAAGTTTCCTTACCAAATTCCACTTACCAAGAGCACTACACTCAAAGTCAACAATGCCAGAAGTGAGTCTTGATGACCCGGAAGTATAGGGGGTCAATCTTAGTCCTGTAAGTAAGATTGTCAAACCTAACAAGAAGGAGAAGGAATTGATAAGTAGTTTTCAGCAAGGTTTCACTGCAAGTGATGTAAAGATAGTTTTGGTAGCAAGATAATTCTTATCAAGGAAAATAGTAAGAAAAGTAAATAGGTGCAGAAAGTGGCCCAATCCTTTTTATCTGAAGGTGTTCCTTATAATAGCTAAAATGCTCTTGAGGACACATGGGAGTCTCGTCAGATTACTTTCACCATGATTCGATAAGTTACCATTCATTGTTTTGATACGTGTTGTGTGGGTGGACCGGGGCTAGGGAATTGTCCAAACTTGAACAAATTCCTACTTATGATTATACTATCCATGCAAGAATCCGCAACTACAAGAGAAGTAATTAAGATAAATCTAACCATATCGTTAAACAATTCGATCCAAAATTGCCCCTCACGGAAAAATTCATAAACTTAGGTTTGAGTTTCTATCACTCCCGCAACCTACTGTCTACCAAATAATTTCAAAATTCCTTCCCCTAGGACCAAATATGGTGAAGCGTCATGTGATATGTCCATTTTGCATTAGACTTTTATATCGATATTTATTGCATTATGGGCTGTCATTACACATTATAGCATAATACTTATGTCTTTTCTCTCTTTTTTACGAGGTTTACATGAAGAGGGAGAATGCTGGCAGCTGGAATTCTGGACTAGAAAAGGAGCAAATATTAGAGACCTATTATGCACAACTCCAAAAGTCCTAAAACTTCACGGAGAGTCATTTTGGAATTAATAAAAAAATTGGGTGGAGAAAGCACCAGAGGGGGGCCACTAGCCATCCACAAGGGTGGGGGGCACGGCCTACCCCCTTGGGCACGCCCCTGCCTTGTGGGCCACCTGGCAGGCCCCCAATGCCCATCTTCTGCTATATGGTGTGTTTTGACCTGGAAAAAAAATTAGAAGCAAGCTTTCGGGACGAAGCATCGCCATCTTGACGCAGAACCTGGGCAGACCAATCTAGGGCTCTAGTAGAGCTGTTCTGCTGAGGAAACTTCCATCCAAGAGGGGGAAATCAAAGCCATCGTCATCACCAACAATCCTCTCATCTCGAGGGGGTCAATATCCATCGACATCTTCACCAGCACCATCTCATCTCAAACCCTAGTTCATCTCTTGTATCCGATCTCCGTCTCAAAACTTCAGATTGGTACTTGTGGGTTGCTAGTAGTATTGATTACTCCTTGTAGTTGATGCTAGTTGGTTTCTTCGGTGGAAGATCATATGTTCAGATCCTTAATGATAATTAATACTCCTCTGATTATGAACATGAATATGCTTTGAGAGTAGTTATGTTTGTTCATGAGGACATGGGAGAAGTCTTGTTATAATTAATCATGTGAATTTGGTATTCCTTCGATATTTTGATCAGATGTATGTTGTCTTTCCTCTAGTGGTGTTATTTGAACGTCGACTACATGACACTTCACCATGATTTGGGCCTAGGGGAAGGCAGTGGGAAGTAATAAGTAGATGATGGGTTGCTAGAGTGACAGAAGCTTAAACGCTAGTTTATGCGTTGCTTCATAAGGGGCTGTTTTGGATCCATATGTTTCATGCTATGGTTAGATTTATCTTAACTCTTCTTTCGTAGTTGCGGATGCTTGCGAGACAGGTTAATAATAAGTGGGAGTCTTGTCCAAGGAAGTATAACACCCAAGCACCGGTCCACCCACATATCAAATTATCAAAGTAACGAATGCGAATCATATGAGCATGATGAAAACTAGCTTGACAGTAATTCCCATGTGTCCTCAGGAGCGCTTTGCTTTATAAAAGAGTTAGTCTAGGCTTGTCCTTTGCTACAAAAAGGATTGGGACACCTTTCTGCACCTTAGTTACTTTTGTTACTTGCTACCTGTTACGAATTATCTTATCAAGCAACTATCTGTTACCAATAATTTTAGTGCTTGCAGAGAATACCTTGCTGAAAACCGCTTGTCATTTCCTTCTGCTCCTCGTTGGGTTCGACACACTTACTTATCGAAAGGACTACAATATATCCCCTATACTTGTGGGTCATAAAGACTCTTTTCTGGCGCCATTTCCGGGGAGTGAAGCGCCTTTGGTAAGTGGAATTTGGTAAGGAAAAATTTATATAGTGTGCTGAAATTTTACTGTCACTAGTTACTATGGAAAGTAATCCTTTGAGGGGTTTGTTCGGGGTATCTTCACCCCGACCGTAAGAGCAAAGAGTTTCCCCTCAACCTACTGAACCTACTGACAATATTTATTATGAAATTCCTCCAGATATGATAGAGAAACTTCTAGCTAATCCTTATGCACGAGATGAAACATTGCATCCTGATATGCATCTAATCTATGTGGATGAAGTTTGTGGATTATTTAAGCTTGCAGGTTTGCCCGAGGATGAAGTCAAGAAGAAGGTCTTCCCTTTATCTTTATAGGGAAAGGCATTGACATGGTATAGGATATGTGATGATATTGGATCTTGGAACTATAACCGATTGAAATTGGAATTTCATCAGAAGTTTTATCCTATGCATCTGGTTCATCGTGATCGGAATTATATATATAAATTTTGGCCTTGTAAAGGAGAAAGTACCGATCAATCTTGGGGGAGGCTTAAGTAAATGTTATATTCATGCCCCAATCGTGAGCTCTCAAGAAAAAATATTATTCAGAACTTTTATGCTCGACTTTCTTGTAATGATCAATCCATGCTCGATACTTCTTGCACTCGTTCTTTTATGAAGAAAACTATTGAATTCAAATGGGATTTATTGGAAAGAATTAAACGCAACTCTGAAGATTGGGAACTCGATGAAGGTAAGGAGTCAGGTATAAACCTTAAGTTCGATTGTGTTAAGTCTTTTATGGATACCGATGCCTTTCATGATTTTAGCAATAAATATGGACTTGACTCTATGATAGTAGCTTCTTTCTATGAATCATTTGCTGCTCATGTTGATCTCTTAAGGAGAAATGGTTTAAATATCATCCTCCCATTGAAGTGAAAGTAGTAGAACCTATTAAAGTTGAAGAAAAGAAACTATTATTTATAATATTGATCCTATTGTTCCTACTGCTTATATTAAGAAACCACCTTTTCCTGCTAGGATAAAGGAACATGCTGAAGCTTCAACTGTGGTTCATAAGAGTTATACTAGAACACCTACACCCCTTGAACAAATTAAAGTTGAACCTAGTATTTCTATGGTTAAAGATCTCTTGGGCGATAATATTGATGGGCATGTTATTTATTTCTGTGATGAAGCTGCTAGGATTGCTAAACCCGATACTAAAGATAAACATAGACCTGTTGTTGGCATGTCTGTTGTTTTTGTTAAAATAGAAGATCATTTTTATCATGGCTTATGTGATGTGGGTGCTAGTATGAGTGCAATTCATTTTACCTTATATCAAGAAATTATGAATGATATTGCACCTGCTGAGATAGAAGATATTGATGTTACTATTAAGCTTGCCAATAGAGATACTATATCACCAATTGGGATAGTTAAAGATGTTGAAGTCTTGTGTGGGAAAATAAAATACCCTACTGATTTTCTTGTTCTTGGTTCCCCACAAGATGATTTTTGTCCCATTATTTATGGTAGATCTTTCTTGAACACTTTTAATGCTAAGATAGACTGTGAGAAAGATATTGTTACTGTCGGTTTAGGGGATATGTCTCATGATTTTAATTTTTCTAAATTTCGTAGACAACCCCTTGATAAAGAATTGACTAATAAGGATGAAATTGTTGGTCTTGCTTCTATTGCCGTGCCTCCTACTGATCCTTCAGGACAATATTTGCTAGACCATGAAAATGATATGTTTATGAATGAAAGAAAGGAATTAGATGAAATATTCTTTAATCAAGGGCCTATTTTGAAACACAATTTGCATGTTCAAGTCCTTGGGGATCCTCCTCCACCCAAGGGTGATCCCGTCTTTGAGCTTAAACTATTACTTGATACTTTGAAATATGCTAATCTTGATGAAAAGAAGATATATCCTGTTATTATTAGTGCTAACCTTTCAGAGCATGAAGAGAAGAAATTATTGAAAACTCTGAAGAAGCATTGTGCCGGTATTGGATATACTCTTGATGATCTTAAGGGCATTAGTCCCACTCTATGTCAGCACAAAATTAATTTGGATCCTGATGCTAGACCAATTGTTGATCATCAACAATGGTTAAATCCAAAGATGAAAGAAGTGGTAAGAAATGAAATATTAAAGCTTCTGGAGGCAGGTATAATTTATCCTATTGCTGATAGTAGATGGGTAAGTCTTGTTCATTGTGTCCCAAAGAAGGGAGGTATACTGTTGTCCCTAATGATAAGAATGAATTGATTCCACAAAGAATTGTTACAGGATATAGGATGGTAATTGATTTTCGCTAAACAAAGCTACTATTAAATATCATTACCCTCTACCTTTTAATGATCAAATGTTAGAACGACCGTCCAAACATACACATTTCTGCTTTCTAGATGGTTATTCTGGTTTCTCTCAAATACCTTTGTCAAAAGAGGACCAAGAAAATACCACTTTTACTTGCCCTTTCGGTACCTTTGCTTATAGATGTATGCCTTTTTGTTTATGCAATGCACTTGCTACCTTTCGAAGATGTATGACTGCTATATTCTCTGACTTTTGTGAAAAGATTATTGAGGTTTTCATGGATGATTTCTCGGTTTATGGAACTTCTTTTGATGATTGCTTAAGCAACCTTGATCGATTTTTGCAGAGATGTCAAGAAATTAATCTTGTCTTGAATTGGGAGAAGTGCCACTTTATGGTTAATGAAGGTATTGTCTTGGGGCATAAATTTTTTGAAAGAGGTATTGAAGTTGATAAAGCTAAAGTAGACACTATTGAAAAGATGTCGTGTCCTAAAGATATCAAAGGTATAAGAAGTTTCCTTGGTCATGCTGGTTTCTATAGGAGGTTTATTAAAGACTTCCCTAAAATTTCTAGGCCTCTCACTAATCTCTTGCAAAAGGATGTTCCTTTTGTTTTTGACAATGATTGTGTAGAAGCATTTGAAATACTTAAGAAAGCCTTGATTTCTGCACCTAATGTTCAACCACCTTATTGGAATTTACCCTTTGAAATTACATGTGATGCTAGTGATTGGACGCCCCCGATTCAATCGTACACTAATCATGCACGCAAACGTGTACGATCAAGATCAGGGACTCACGGGAAGATATCAGAACACAACTCTAAAAACATAAATAAGTCATACAAGCATCATAATAAAAGCCAGGGGCCTCGAGGGCTCGAATACAAGTGCTCGATCATAGACGAGTCAGCGGAAGCAACAATATCTGAGTACAGACATAAGTTAAACAAGTTTGCCTTAAGAAGGCTAGCACAAACTGGGATACAGATCGAAAGAGGCACAGGCCTCCTGCCTGGGATCCTCCTAAACTACAACTGGTCGTCGTCAGCGGCCTGCATGTAGTAGTAGGCACTTCCAGTGTAGTAGGAATCATCGTCGATGGTGGCGTCTGGCTCTAGGGCTCCAGTATCTGGTTGCGACAACCAGGTAAAAGGGAAAGGGGAAAAGAGGGAGAAAAGCAACCGTGAGTACTCATCCAAAGTACTCGCAAGCAAGGAGCTACACTACATATGCATGAGTATATGTGTAAAGGGCCATATCAGTGGACTGAACTGCAGAATGCCATAATAAGAGGGGGATAGCTAATCCTGTCGAAGACTACGCTTCTGGCCACCTCCATCTTGCAGCATGTAGAAGAGAGTAGATTGAAGTCCTCCAAGTAGCATCTCCAAGTAGCATCGCATAGCATAATCCTACCCGGCGATCCTCCCCTCGTCGCCCTGTGGAAAAGCGATCATCGGGTTGTATCTGGCACTTGGAAGGGTGTGTTTTATTAAGTATCCGGTTCTAGTTGTCATAAGGTCAAGGTACAACTCCAAGTCGTCCTGTTACCAAAGATCACGGCTATTCGAATAGATTAACTTCCCTGCAGGGGTGCACCACATAACCCAACACGCTCGATCCCATTTGGCCGGACACACTTTCCTGGGTCATGCCCGGCCTCGGAAGATCAACACGTCGCAGCCCCACCTAGGCACAACAGAGAGGTCAGCACGCCGGTCTAAACCTAAGCGCACAGGGGTCTGGGCCCATCGCCCTTAGCACACCTGCATGTTGCGTACGCGACCGGTGAGCAGACCTAGCAGCCTCCATTACAAATGAAGTTGCGTTAACGCAGTCCAACCCGGCGCGCGCCGCTCAGTCGCTGACATCACGGAGGCTTCGGCTGATACCACGACGCTGAGTGCCCATAACTGTTCCTGCGTAGTTGGTTAGTGCGTATAGGCTAGTAGCCAGACTCAGATCAAATACCAAGATCTCGTTAAGTGTGTTAAGTATCCGCGAACGCTGAACAGGGCCATGCCCACCTGTCTCCTAGGTGGTCTCAACCTGCCCTGTCGCTCCGCCACAAAGTAACAGTCAGGGGCCATCGGGAACCCAGGCCCACCTATACCAGGATGGAGCCACCTGTCCTTTTCAGCCCCCTCATCAGAATCACTTACGGGTACTCATCGAGTTGACCCGACTTTAGTCACCATCTGTATAGTATGTATGTATGTATAGTATATACCCGTGATCACCTCCCGAGTGATCACGGCCCAATAGTATAGCAAGGCAAACTGACAAGAATGTAGGGCCAATGATGATAAACTAGCATCCTATACTAAGTATTTAGGATTGCAGGTAAGGTATCAACAGATGTAGCAACAATGTCAGGCTATGCATCAGAATAGGATTAACGAAAAGCAGTAACATGCTACACTACTCTAATGCAAGCAGTATAGAGGAGAATAGGCGATATCTAGTGATCAAGGGGGGGCTTGCCTGGTTGCTCTGGCAAGGAGGGGTCATCTTCAGTGTAGTCGAACACACGGACATCGGCATCGGTCTCAGAGTCTACCGGAAAGAAGTAACGGAGGGGGAACACAATAAATAATAGAGCAATCAAATGTAACACAAAGCAAGACGCGGCAATATGCGGTGCTAGGGGTGACCTAACGTAGTGGTAGGTGATACCGGCGAAGGGGGGGGGCATCCGGGAAAGTATTCCCGGTGTTTCACATTTTCGGACAGACGGACCGGAGGGGAAAAGTTGCATGTTTGCTATGCTAGGGATGTGTGGCGGATGAACGGGCTGCGTATCCGGATTTCTTCTCGTCGTTCTAAGCAACTTTCATGTACAAAGTTTTTCCATCTGAGCTACGATTTATTTTATATGATTTTCTAAAGTTTTAAAACATTTTAAGAATTTATTTAATTAATTTAATTCAACATTATCCAGAATAGTGTTTGCTGATATCATCATGATGTCAGGAGTCAACTGTGACCGTTGACCGGTCAAACTGACGAGTGGGGTCCGCATGTCATTTACTGATTAGGCTAATCATGGTTAATTAAGTTAACTAGTGATTAGGTTAGTTTAATCAGGATTAATTAAGTTAATTAATTAACTAATTAATTAATGTTTTATTTACTTCGATTCTCTTGTTTTTAATTCTTTTAAAAAAATGTTATGGGGTTGGGCCCCACATGTCATTGGCCCTAGGGGACTCAGCGGGCACAGGGCGCTGCAGGTGGGTTACGGGCGCATGCGCCAGACGCCCGACGGGGCGAGCCCGGGCGCACGGGCGACGGCTGGCGGGCCGCCTGAGTTGGTCGCGGGACCGCGGTGGTTGGCGCGAGCTCAGCCTGGAGCGGGGCAAGCGGAGCAAGGACGTGCGCGCGCGTGCAGGGATCACGACGACCGGACGAGAGGGGGAAGAGGAGGAGAGGTCGGGCCTCACTTGCGGTGCAGGGAAAATGGCAGTGGTTATCGAGGAGGAGGACGGGGACGACGGCGAGGTCGAGGCAGTGGTGTAGCAGCAAGGCGGCATCCGGCGAGGAGGGGGATGAGGACGAGCGACGGAGACGGGGAGGTGGCACCGACGACGGCGAGGTGGCGGGGCAGCTCCAGTGGGGGTTCCGGGCAGCGGCAGCGGCGAGCGCCGATCCGGCGAGGAGGAGGTCGAGGACGGAGTGGTCCGGCTGGGAGGCGGTTCGATGAGATGGTGGGTGATCCGGCGAACGACGGCGAGGGGCGACGGGGCGAGGAAGCCACTCGGGGAGAGACGGAGACGACGGCCGATGATGCCGGTGAGCAGCGCCAGGCGGCGCGGGGTGGGCGTCGGGGTCGACGCGGTTGTCGGGGGCGAGCGCCCCCGATCCAGATCCACGCGGGGGGAGGGGAGAGAGATCGGGGGAGTGGGAGGGGTTATGCGGTTGTGGGCTAGGGTTTCGATGGGGAGTGGGGGCTTAAGGTGGGAGCGAGGTGGGCCGCTGGGCCGGCTGGATGGCTAGCTGGGCCGAGGCCCAGCAGGGGGGTCCTTTTTTTTACCCTTTGCTTTGTTTTATTTCCTTCTGTATATTTTTGTTTTAATTATATTTCTTTTACTATTTTAATTCATTTTAAAGTATTTATGCATTTTGTAAAAACAGGGTTTCTTCACCATAATTTCCTAAGCGTTAATTAGCACACCCCGAACATTTTTGTTTTAAAGTTTGGAAATTTTTGTTGTTTGACAAAATTTCAAATTTGAATTTGGATCGTATTGAACTAACACGAGATTAGCGACAGTAATAGAGGTGACGTGGCATCATTAGCGTAGGTTCACTGTTGCTTGATTATCCGTGCGTCACAATTCTCCTCCACTACAAGAAATCTCGTCCCAAGATTTAAGAGGGGAACTATGGGGTAAGGTGTGGTTACGGAATTCTAACGAATCTTCTCGTTCTTGGTTGCTCTTCTCAAAGTGGTCGATCCTTTTCGTTGATGTATTCATTTCTCTGCTTTAG
Source organism: Triticum aestivum (assembly GCF_018294505.1). NCBI lineage: Eukaryota > Viridiplantae > Streptophyta > Magnoliopsida > Poales > Poaceae > Triticum > Triticum aestivum. The sequence continues at coordinate 551,058,588 of NC_057813.1, read as the reverse complement.
GTCATCATGATGAAGTCGGCATCCTTTCTTTGGTAATTCCATCATACTTCCAAAATAATAAAGGGTGGGTATTCCGGGGGAACAAACCTCTGCAAGGTTAACTATCTGGTCAATAACATCGGCGAAGGTGGTGGGAAGTAACTCTCGAATTGAAACTTAAGAAAGTATCGAGAGCAAAGTAAGGAGGTATCATGGGAAGTTTCGAGCGGGCAGGCAATCGTTTAATGCCTGTTACAAGGCATGAAAGGGGTTCAGAGCAACGGGAATAATCAGTGTGTCTGATACCAGAATAGATCACTAGGAAGGTGGCTCGTGATCTTTCATACAAAGCCAAGCGTGAGGATTAGCTTTAGGAACAGGGGTGTACAGGAGAGTCAGGTTTCGATCCTGTGGAACTATGGGTTATGGGCCCACCACGTGGGTTAAAAGTATTAAGGGCGGAGACGTCTTGCGTGATCATGCAAGCAAGGTATGTAAGAGGATAGCCTATCAGTTATGTCAGCATCAACATCAGTACCAAGGGCGAGGGACGAAGAGAACCATTTTCCTGTTCGTTGAACGAGGCGGACCAGTAGGCAAAGTTCTCGTCCATCGGTGGTTACCGAAATGTTATCAAAAAAAAGTAACAGGGTCTCCCTGGCAGAGTTGTACACCGAGGTGTTTACATAAGAAGTGAATTATTACTGCTTAGGCTATATAGATCACAAGAAAGGCCAAACAAACCAATGGAAAGGAAAATGTGATCATCAGGTTAAATAGAACAATGGAAAGGAAAAATGTGTTTAAACACATATTTCAGGGGTATGTCCTTCCCAAAGTCAAGCAGAGGATGATATCCAAGACAGGATATAAGGTAGAAAACCCTTTAGATAAGAGAAGAGAAATTTCATGACATTACCCATACAACGGTGTTTGGGTAATTTCAACAAGAAACATTTAGTATGGTGCTTCAAATGTTCTTATTGAAAATGGAAGTACCATAGACATGCTTCGAGATAGCACTGCCATGTTATTCAAGCAAAGGTCAAACTTTGGATACACAAAGGATTCATCGAAAACAACTTATAGGATAAGTCCTACAATTTCCTCATGGAAGAATGGATAACCTTGCTGAAAAGGAATCTATAACAATAGGGCCTCCGGCCAGGTGTGCTAGGCATGACATCACCTTACTGGGTCACATAAAGACCATTGTTATAACTCTTGGAAATATGTTCCAACCATCATATCTGACCGAGATTCAGATCTGTTCGGTGTTAGGATACCTTAGACTCAGGATGCCCGAGAAGAAAAGGTGCGACACAAATTGACGAGATGACATTGTAAAATTCTCAGGAAATGAACTATGGAAGCGAGTTCCAAAACAAGAGTTCATCAACAAACCAACGAGAGGATGAGGAGGTGGACTATGGAATCAACGACAATACCTCGAAGTTTCCAATAAGATGGATTTCCACAGTTATGTGAACAAGGAGATAACAATTGTCAGATCAAATGATATAATGGTGTATGTCCGAGGAAAACATACACAATTAATCATTGGTTGAAAGCTGCACCCAAAATATGGGCTTAGGTAGCAGGATCAATGTTAGAATGGTGATTCGATAACCAATGGTCTAAGAATGAAATGTCGACCATTAACTTCAAAGCAATAGGGTTGCTAGAAGTACATAACCTAAGCAGCATGGTTCATGTGTTGGTATCCCGGTTAGAATCAACACAGGGACCAAGAAAGAATGGTGAGGGTGAGAAGTATCACAATACCAAGAATTCCTTAAGAGGTGGAGCAGTCCTCACAACATCCTTGACATAAAAGATAGTAATACTTCCAAGGTAAAGAAGAACAAATGCTGGGTAGCAAGGATCTCAAGGTATAACACAAAACATGAACAAGTTTGTGTTGAGAGGGAAATCAAGGATGTTGTCGATGATAACACAAATCATCAAGGGCAAGGACGGTATTTCTCATCATGAACTCAATTGATATCCTGGAAGAGTTCAGAATGTTGATGATGATCACGACACATTTGTCGAGAGATTTCATGAAGATGTAATCGATCGGCGACAACATCAAGTCAAAGGAATGATGAACCGAAAAGTTATTGGAACCAAGGGTACAACACAAACTCGAAATCAAGCTTGTTGTTCAAGGCGAAATGATACGACAAGGAAGATCGACGCAAGGTTAGCTCCTCATCAAAAATTTATGCTCCGGGAATAAGGCCAGGTAGCACAGTTAAAATTAGCACTATGATGATAGCCGATCAGGCTAGGATTGACATGCTCGAGTACAAACTTGTGAGTAAAGGAAATTACTAAGAGTTGTTTAATCATGCTGCGGACCCGATTTACTTATCGGTGTCCTCGAGTGACTAACAACTCGGAACCAGGAAACATTTGAATCGGTGAGGAATAATACTTGATGAAGGCTCATAATAAGCAACATGGTTCGGTGATATTATCGAGATACCAGAGGGTAATACTCGAAGGTAGAGCAAAATAGAGGTTCGGCAGGCACATTGATCTGTAGAAGACAAGTGCTTTAACTTTTCCAAGAAATGGATCAAAGAAGAACAATCATGGTCGGGACCACGGCTGCAAAGGATCAATTCACAGATACCAGATGATATTTATCAAGGAAATAGTTATTATTACAAGAAGCTTCCATGATAGAATCTACATCGTGTCCATGGGCATGAACACAAAGTTCAAGGTCGACTCCCACTTCTCTAATGCATAACCTTTCACTCACTTCTCGCCTTCGACGAAGTTGTAGGGTTGAAATTTTATCTGACTTAACATCAGTAGAGTATGACCTGTAGTAGTTTCTGGGTTCACAAGGTTAGAAAAGGCATAAGTTCAACCCATCAGGGCCTCTTAGGAACCTATACCACAAACTTCAGGAGTAAATAACGCAATCTCAAAAGCAGAGCATGTTCAACAAGGCAGGGGGTACAATTTACCAAAGGCATTATGTATCCGAGAAAAGACTCACAAAGTTATTGAATACGAAGGACGTTGTCGGATGAAATCCAATAAAGGATCTGGTGGTCACAAAGGTTCTGGTGTGAGTATCGGCACACAACCAGAGGAAGAAACAATGCGAAGGCATTGGATTATAGAAGCAACTGACTAATTCAAAGCTCAAATGCAAAGGTATTAAGATTTACAAATCAAGGGATCAGAAGCAAAACGCTCTGATTAAGGATGGGTAAGTTGAGTAGACTTAGGGGTACAACCGATGGCAATCCGATTGGTCGAGAACCAACTCATATTTAAAATGATGTCTGAGCCAGAAGGATGAATTCTGGGTTGGATTGATGATTGCGAGCATTCACAAACATATTGAGTCAAAGACTCAAAATGATAGTGACAAAGGATGCTCGTGAATATTGCTAGACATATGGAAACTAACCATAATGCAAGCAGACAAGTATTTGCAGAGCAATAGTTGGCAATGGATTATCGGAAGACCAGATAGTATTTCAAAGTATCTTGTGGATCACATAATCAACTAGGAATGAACAAATCCTCGATGAGTGTGAGGAATTATCTGTAGATGTATTAAAGCGGAAATGGAGCTGCAAGGCAACATGCATGATGGATTCTTGGGATATTGGAATGTTTTAGGGAATCTTGTAATAACAAGAGCAATTGGGGATGAAGGTATGAACCAAAAATGCAGTTAGTTATCCATAACGATTTATCGGTGGTAGGGATTGTAACGGCAAAGGGCACAAGGGTCTCGGGAAAACATCGGAGAGTATCTTCGGAATCTTCTGGCGCAGCACGCGATCATCTGGAATGAGCGGCTCTTCGGGAGGAAGTAGTTACGAGAACCTAATGTTAGAGTTTGCAAAATCATTTAACCCGAATAGGAGAGAGATTAGAGTCCCAGAGTATAGACGAGGAATAAAAGATCCTAATACCACCCAATGGCGACATGGGCCCATAAGGCACACAACCAAGTTAGTAAAAGTTTTGTAAAGTCTTGACTCGACTTCGGCCAAGGAGTTGGAAGGGGGATTCCTACAGGCAGTCGGCTCTGATACCAACTTGTGACGCCCCCGATTCAATTGTACACTAATCATGCACGCAAACGTGTACGATCAAGATCAGGGACTCACGGGAAGATATCACAACACAACTCTAAAAACATAAATAAGTCATACAAGCATCATAAGACAAGCCAGGGGCCTCGAGGGCTCAAATACAAGTGCTCGATCATAGATGAGTCAGCGGAAGCAACAATATCTGAGTACAGACATAAGTTAAACAAGTTTGCCTTAAGAAGGCTAGCACAAAGTGGGATACAGATCGAAAGAGGCACAGGTCTCCTGCCTGGGATCCTCCTAAACTACTCCTGGTCGTCGTCAGTGGCCTGCATGTAGTAGTAGGCACCTCCAGTATAGTAGGAATCATCGTCGATGGTGGCATCTGGCTCTAGGGCTCCAGTATCTGGTTGCAACAACCAGGTAAAAGGTAAAGGGGAAAAGAGGGAGAAAAGCAACCGTGAGTACTCATCCAAAGTACTCGCAAGCAAGGAGCTACACTACATATGCATGAGTATATGTGTAAAGGGCCATATCAGTGGACTGAACTGCAGAATGCCAGAATAAGTGGGGGATAGCTAATCCTGTTGAAGACTACGCTTCTGGCCACCTCCATCTTGCAGCATGTAGAAGAGAGTAGATTGAAGTCCTCCGAGTAGCATCTCCAAGTATCATCGCATAGCATAATCCTACCCGGCGATCCTCCCCTCGTCGCCCTATGGAAAAGCGATCACCGAGTTGTATCTGGCACTTGGAAGGGTGTGTTTTATTAAGTATCCAGTTCTAGTTGTCACAAGGTCAAGGTACAACTCCAAGTCGTCCTGTTACCAAAGATCACGGCTATTCGAATAGATTAACTTCCCTGCAGGGGTGCACCACATAACCCAACACGCTCGATCCCATTTGGCCGGACACACTTTCCTGGGTCATGCCCGGCCTCGGAAGATCAACAAGTCGCAGCCCCACCTAGGCACAACAGAGAGGTCAGCACGCCGGTCTAAACCTAAGCGCACAGGGGTCTGGGCCCATCGCCCTTAGCACACCTGCACGTTGCGTACGCGGCCGGTGAGCAGACCTAGCAGCCTCCATTACAAAGGAAGTTGCGTTAACGCAGTCCAACCCGGCGCGCGCTGCTCAGTCGCTGACATCACAAAGGCTTTGGCTGATACCATGACGCCGAGTGCCCATAACTGTTTCCGCGTAGTTGGTTAGTGCGTATAGGCTAGTAGCCAGACTTAGATCAAATACCAAGATCTCGTTAAGCGTGTTAAGTATCTGCGAACGCCGAACAGGGCCAGGCCCACCTGTCTCCTAGGTGGTCTCAACCTGCCCTGTCACTCCGCCACAAAGTAACAGTCGGGGGCCGTCGGGAACCCAGGCCCACCTCTACCGGGATGGAGCCACCTGTCCTTTCAGCCCCCTCATCAGAATCACTTGCGGGTACTCATCGAGCTGACCCGACTTTAGTCACCATCTGTATAGTATGTATGTATAGTATATACCCGTGATCACCTCCTGAGTGATCACGGCCCAATAGTATAGCAAGGCAAACTGACAAGAATGTAGGGCCAATGATGATAAACTAGCATCCTATACTAAGTATTTAGGATTGCAGGTAAGGTATCAACAGATGTAGCAACAATGTCAGGCTATGCATCAGAATAGGATTAACGAAAAGCAGTAACATGCTACACTACTCTAATGCAAGCAGTATAGAGGAGAATAGGCGATATCTGGTGATCAAGGGGGGGGGGCTTGCCTGGTTACTCTGGCAAGGAGGGGTCATCTTCAGTGTAGTCGAACACACGGACACCGGCACCGGTCTTAGAGTCTACCAGAAAGAAGTAACGGAGGGGGAACACAATAAATAACAGAGCAATCAAATGTAACACAAAGCAAGATGCGGCAATATGCGGTGCTAGGGGTGACCTAACGTAGTGGTAGGTGATACCGGCGAAGGGGGGGGACATCTGGGAAAGTATTCCCGGTGTTTCGCGTTTTCAGACAGACGGACCGGAGGGGAAAAGTTCCATGTTTTCTATGCTAGGGATGTGTGGCGGATGAACGGGCTGCGTATCCGGATTCGTCTCGTCGTTCTGAGCAACTTTCATGTACAATGTTTTTCCATCTGAGCTACGATTTATTTTATATGATTTTCTAAAGTTTTAAAACATTTTAAGAATTTATTTAATTAATTTAATTCAACATTATCCAGAATAGTGTTTGCTGATATGATCATGATGTCAGGAGTCAACTGTGACCTTTGACCGGTCAAACTGACGAGTGGGGTCCGCATGTCATTTACTGATTAGGCTAATCATGGTTAATTAAGTTAACTAGTGATTAGGTTAGTTTAATCAGGATTAATTAAGTTAATTAATTAACTAATTAATTAATATTTTATTTATTTCGATTCTCTTGTTTTTAGTTCTTTTAAAAAAATGTTATGGGGTTGGGCCCCACATGTCATTGGCCCTAGGGGACTTAGCGGGCACAGGGTGCTGCAGGTGGGTTACGGGCGCATGCACTAGACGCCCGACAGGGCGAGCCCGGGCGCACGGGCGACGGCTGGCGGGCCGCCTGAGTTGGTCGCGGGACCGCGGTGGTCGGCGCGAGCTCAGCCTGGAGCGGGGCGAGGGGAGCAAGGACGCGCGCGCGCGTGCAGGGATCATGACGACCGGACGAGAGGGGGAAGAGGAGGAGAGGTCGGGCCTCACTTGCGGTGCAGGGAAAATGGCAGTGGTTGTCGAGGTGGAGGACGCGGATGATGGCGAGGTCGAGGCAGTGGTGTAGCAGCAAGGCGGCGTCCGGCGAGGAGGGGGATGAGGACGAGCGACGGAGACGGGGAGGTGGCACCAACGACGGCGAGGTGGCGGGGCAGCTCCAGCGGGGGTTCCGGGCGGCGGCAGCGGCGAGCGCCGATCCGGCGAGGAGGAGGTCGAGGACGGAGCGGTCCGGCTGGGAGGCGGTTCGATGAGATGGTGGGCGATCCGGCGAACGGTGGCGAGGGGCGACGGGGCGAGGAAGCCACTCGGGGAGAGACGGAGACGACGGCCGACGATGGCGGCGAGCAGCGCCAGGCGGCGCGGGATGGGCGTCGGGGTCGACGCGGTTGTCGGGGGCGAGCGCCCCTGATCCAGATCCACGCGGGGGGAGGGGAGAGAGATCGGGGGAGTGGGAGGGGTTATGCGGTTGTGGGCTAGGGTTTCGATGGGGAGTGGGGGCTTAAGGTGGGAGCGAGGTGGGCCGCTGGGCCGACTGGATGGCTAGCTGGGCCGAGGCCCAGCGGGGGGGTCCTTTTTTTTGCCCTTTGCTTTGTTTTATTTCCTTCTGTATATTTTTGTTTTAATTATATTTCTTGTACTATTTTAATTCATTTTAAAGTATTTATGCATTTTGTAAAAACAGGGTTTCTTCACCATAATTTCCTAAGCGTTAATTAGCACACCCCGAACATTTTTGTTTTAAAGTTTGGAAATTTTTGTTGTTTGACAAAATTTCAAATTTGAATTTGGATCGTATTGAACTAACACGAGATTAGTGACAGTAATAGAGGTGACGTGGCATCATTAGCATAGGTTCACTGTTGCTTGATTATCCGGGCGTCACAGTGATTATGCTGTTGGTGTTGTTCTAGGACAAAGAGTTGATAAGAAATTGAATGTTGTTCATTATGCTAGTAAAACTCTAGACAGTGCCCAGAGAAATTATGCTACTACTGAAAAAGAATTTTTAGTAGTTACTTTTGCTTGTGATAAGTTCAAATCTTATATTGTTGATTCAACAGTAAGTGTTCACACTGGTCATGCTACTATTAAATATCTTATGGAAAAGAAAGATGCTAAACCTAGACTTATTAGATGGGTTCTCTTGCTACAAGAATTTGATTTTCATATTATTGATAGAAAGGGAGCTGAGAGCCTCGTTGCAGACAACTTGTCTAGGTTAGAAAATGTTCTTTATGACCCACTGCCTATTGATGATAGCTTTCCTGATGAGCAATTAGCTATCATAAATGCTTCTCGTAATACTCCATGGTATGTTGATTATTCTAATTACATTATTGCTAAATTCATACCACCTAGTTTCACATACCAGCAAAATAAAAAGTTTTTCTATGATTTAAGACATTACTTTTGGGATGACACACACCTTTATAAAGGAGTAGATGGTGTCATTAGCATTGTGTACCTGAGCATGAACAGGAACATATCCTACGCAAGTGCCACTCCGAGGCTTACGGAGGACACCATGCTGGATAGAACTGCACACAATGTATTGCAATCTAGTTTTTATTGGCCTGCTCTCTTCAAGGATGCTTGTAAGTTTGTCTTGTCTTGTGATGAATGCCAGAGAATTGGTAATATTAGTAGACGTCAAGAAATGCTTATGAACTATTCACTTGTTATTGAACCATTTGATGTTTGGGGCTTTGATTATATGGGACCTTTTCCGTCATCTAACGGGTATACACATATTTTAGTTGCTATTGATTACATTACGAAGTGGGTAGAAGTTATTCCAACTAGTAGTGCTGAGCATAACACCTCTGTTAAAATGCTTAAAGAAGTTATTTTTCCGAGGTTTGGAGTCCCCAGATATTTAATGACTGATGGTGGTTCACATTTTATTCATGGTGCTTTCCGTAAAATGCTTGCTAAATATGATGTCAACCATAGAATTGCATGTCCATATCATCCTCAGTCTAGTGGTCAAGTAGAATTGAGCAATACAAAGATTAAATTGATTTTGCAAAAGGCTGTTAATAGATCTAGAAAGAATTAGTCTAAGAAACTTGATGATGCATTATGGGCTTATAGAACTGCTTATAAATACCCTATGGGTATGTCTCCATATAAAATGGTTTATGGACAGGCTTGTCACTTACCTCTTGAACTAGAACATAAAGCTTATTGGGCAATCAAAGAGCTCAACTATGATTTCAAACTTGCCGGTGAGAAGAGGTTATTTGACATAAGCTCGCTTGATGAATGGAGAACCCAAGCCTATGAGAACGCCAAGTTGTTTAATGAAAAAGTTAAAAGATGGCATGACAAAAGGATACAAAAGCATGAGTTTAATGTAGGTGATCATGTTTTGCTACGCAACTCTCATTTAAGATTTTTTACAGGAAAACTTCTCTCTAAATGGGAAGTTCCTTACATTATCGAGGAGGTCTATCATTCTAGTGCCATCAAAATCAACAACGCCGAAGGCACAAACCTGAAGGTGGTAAACGGTCAAAGAATCAAACATTATATTTTAGGTATTCCCATAAATGTTGAAACCAATATAGTTAATACCATAACACCGGAGGAGTACATAAGGGATACCTTCCAAAATGTTTCAAACTCCTAAAAGGAATAGGTATGTGGTACGGTAAGTAAACCGACTCCAAAACTGCTCCAATAGCATTTTTTTCTCCGTTTTGGAATATTTAAAAAATTAGGAAAATTAAAAGTACTCTGAAAGAGACACGAGGATACCATAAGGGTGGAGGGCGCGCCCTACCCCCCTGGGCACGCCCCCTGCCTTGCGGCCACCTCGTGTGCCCTCCGGACTCCGTTTCTTGCACAATACTTCTTTTGGTCAGTAAAAATTCATTATATAATCTTCCGAAGGTTTTGAACACCGTACCACAAGAAAATCTTCTATTCTTGTGTTTAGCTAATCTGCAACAGATTTGGAGAAAGATGTCATCCCAAGATTCGGAGGGAGAGAGCTTTGTAGCCGATTTCATTGCAGACCCCAAGGTTTACGGGGATATGGAGCATTATGGTTGGACCATGGAGGAAGAAGAAGACTATGAGCAGAAAGGGAAAGAAGAGACAAGTCCCGATGAAGAGGAATTCCCACTACCCCAACCTGGGGACATGCACGTGGAGTTCAAAAAGTCAAGTCTCCCCACTAAAGCAAAGAAACCTAAGATCGAGTTTATTCCTTTCCATGTTTTGCAGGAGAGCAAGCAAGAATTATGCAAAAGGTATTAATACTAGAGCATAGGGTCAATGATCTGAAGGAGGAAAATTCCATTCTCAAGCGTAAGCTGAGGAAGAAGGACAAGCCCACTTCATCATCAACAACTCCATCATCACCACCTCCGAAGAAAGAGTCATAAATACATGGGTATGGGCACTCCCCTTGGCAACTACCAAGCTTGGGGGAGGTACCCTGGTATTGTATCACCATCACACCTTTACTTTTATCATTTTTCTTAGTTCAATCCTTTTAGTTATATCTTGATCTAGTAGAATAAAGGTTTTAGTATGATTTACCTTTGGTTTTTGTTTCGAGATCTATCTATGTAATCGAGTACGTGAGCTATATAATAAGGAGTAGTTTTGAGTTGAGGGTTTTGCTTTCTTGCTATGATCTTGAGGGAATAAAATAAGAGAAAGGAATAAAAAGAAATAAAAAAGATCATATAATGATCTTATGGAGAGTGACGACTTCACATATAAAAAGTGTGATGAATAAAAGTTGTTGAGAGTTGACAAACATAGTTTTGGTCATTGTTGCAATTAATAGGAAGTAATAAAGAAAGATAGTTTTCACATATAAATATACTATCTTGTACATATTTTGTAATTGTGAGCACTCATTAAAATATGTCATGCTAAAAAGTTGATGTTGGACAAGGAAGACAATAATGGGTTATGTTTTCTTATATCTGAATAGAAGTTATATTTTCATGGATCCTCCAACATGTTGATCTTGCTTTTCTCTATTATGCTAGCCAAATTTTTTGCACCAAGTAGAGATAGCATCCAAATATCCCTTAAACCTAGTTTTTCCATGAGAGTCCACCATACCTACCTATGGATTGAGTAAGATCCTTCAAGTAAGTTGTCATCGTTGCAAGCAATAAAAAAATTTCTATCTGCAAGCAATAAGCTTTATATGAACTTGTGATATGGAAGAAATAAAAGCGACGGGCTGCATAATAAAGTTTTTTATCACAAGCGGCAATATAAAGTGACGTTCTTTTGCATTAAGATTTTGTGCATCCAACCATAAAAGCGCATGACAACCTCTGCTTCCCTCTGCGAATGGCCTATCTTTTATTTTTATGCGAGAGTCATGGTGATCTTCACCTTTCCTTTTTACACTTTTTCCTTTTGGCAAGAACTATGTGTTGGAGAAAGATCTAGATATATATATCCACTCGGATGTAGGTTAGCATAAAGTATTATTGTTGACATTACCCTTGAGGTAAAAGGTTGGGAGGCAAAACTGTAAGCCCCTATCTTTCTCTGTGTCCGACTGCGGCTTTGAACCCATAAGTATCGCATGAGTGTTAGCAATTGTGAAAGACTAAATGATAGTTGAGTATGTGGAATTGCTGAAAAGCTCTTGTATTGACTCTTTCCGATGTGATAAATTGCAATTGCTTCAATGACTAAGATCATAGTTTGTTAGTTTTCAATGAAGTTTCTGGATAATATATTACCTTGTGAATGAATTGTTACTTTAGCTTAAGAAATTATATGAGATTATATGTTGTTGTTCTAAAGATGATCATGATTCCCTCATGTCTGTATTTCATTTTATCGACACCTCTATCTCTAAACATGTGGACATACTTTTCGATTTCGGCTTTCGCTTGAGGACAAGCGAGGTCTAATCTTGGGGGAGTTGATACGTCCATTTTGCATCAGGCTTTTATATCAATATTTATTGCATTATGGGCTGTTATTACACATTATAGCACAATACTTATGCCTTTTCTCTCTTATTTTACAAGGTTTACATGAAGAGGGAGAATGCCGGCAGTTGGAATTCTGGACTGGAAAAGTAGCAAATATTAGAGACCTATTCTGCACAACTCCAAAAGTTCTGCAACTTCATGGAGAGTCATTTTGTAATTAATAAAAAATATTGGGTGAAGAAAGCACCAAAGGGGGGCCACCAGCCATCAACAAGGGTGGGGGCGCGCCCTACCCCCCTTGGCGCGCCCGCTGCCTTGTGGGCCACCTGGCAGGCCCCCGATGCCCATCTTCTGCTATATGGTGTGTTTTGACTTGGAAAAAAATCAGATGAAGCGCCGCCTTCTCGAGGCGGAACCTGGGCAGAACCAATCTAGGGCTCTGGCGGAGCTGTTCTGCCGGGGAAACTTCCCTCCAGGAGGGGGAAAGCGAAGCCATCTTGATCACCAACGATCCTCTCATTAAGAGGGGCCAATCTCCATCAACATATTCACCAGCACCATCTCCTCTCAAACCATAGTTCAACTCTTGTATCCGATCCCCGTCTCAAAACCTCATATTGGTACCTATGGGTTGCTAGTAGTGTTGATTACTCCTTGTAGTCGATGCTAGTTGGTTTATTCAGTGGGAGATCATATGTTTAGATCCTTAATGATAATTAATACTCCTCTGATTATGAACATGAATATGCTTTGTGATTAGTTACTTTTGTTCCTGAGGACATGGGAGGAGTCTTGTAATAAGTAATCATGTGAATTGGGTATTCCTTCGATATTTTGATTAGATGTATGTTGTCTTTCCTCTAGTGGTGTTATGTGAACATCGACTACATGACACTTCACCATGATTTGGGCCTAGGGGAAGGCATTGGGAAGTAATAAATAGATTATGGGTTGCTAGAGTGACAGAAGCTTAAACCCTAGTTTATGCGTTGCTTCATAAGGGGCTGATTTGGATCCATATGTTTCATGCTATGGTTAGATTTATCTTAATTCTTCTATCGTAGTTGCGGATGCTTGCGAGAGGGGTTAATTCTAAGTGGGAGGCTTGTCCAAGGAAGGACAACATCCAAGCACTGGTGCACCCACATATCAAATTATCAAAGTAATGAACGCAAATCGTATGAGCATGATGAAAACTAGCTTGACAATAATTCCCATGTGTCCTCGGGAGTGCTTTGCTTTATATAAGAGTTAGTCTAGGCTTGTCCTTTTCTACAAAAAATATTGGGCCACCTTGTTGCACCTTAATTACTTTTGTTACTTGTTACCTGTTACGAATTATCTTATCATACAACTATCTGTTACCAATAATTTCAGTGCTTGCAGAGAATACCTTGCTGAAAACCGCTTGTCATTTCCTTCCGCTCCTCGTTGGTTTCAACAATCTTACTTATCGAAAGGACTACGATAGATCCCCTATACTTGTGGGTCATCATCATGTAGTCGATGTTCCCATAACACCACTAGAGGAAGAACAACACAACATATCATCAAAACATTGAATGGTAGTCAACTTCACATGATTACTAGCAACAAGACTTCTCACATGCCCTCAAAAAATGGAACTACTCACAACATATCATATGGATCATGATCAGCAGGCATAAATATACGATGGACAATCTAAACACAACAATCTTTCACCAATAATTCTCCTATTCATCAACTACAAGGTGTAATCAACACACATAAGTATTGCTAGGTACCATATAATGTTTGGTACAAATATTAAAAAAATAACTAGGGTCTAGAGATGAGGTGGTGCTAGTGAAGATGTTGATGAAGATGATGATCCCCATAATGATTGGAGTGTTGGTGATGATGAAGGCTTCGATTTCCCCCTCTTGGAGGGAAGTTTCCCCGGCAGAATCGCTCTACAGGAGAACAAAAGTTCTCCGCCCAAGTTCCACCTCACAGACGGTGGAGGAAAGTCCCAAGGATTTTCCATGATTTTTTCTAGGTCAAAATGGAATTTATAGCCAAAGGGCATCGGGAGACAAGCCACCATGCATGGGTCACATGCCCAGGTGGCGCGCCTAGGGGGTGGTTGCGCCACCAGGCCATGCGGGGCCTGGTGGGTCCCTATGTTACTTCTTTGCTCCATAATTTATTATATATTCCAAAATATGTCGGTGTACTAGAGTAGGGGTACCCTAGTATCCCGAACTTGTGCACGGGCAGTTGCAGCACCCCGCGGCAAGGCTTGCCGGGTGACCGCCAAGGTCCTCCGTGGTTCCTTTGGAGCCATTCAAGAACAAAGTATTCAAGCCAAGGAGACAAGGCCCCGGCAAGAGGAGCTTGCCGGGAAGGCCAACCAAGGCATCTCAAGGAACTAGCCGCGACGCGCCACGTGTCCCGGCGAGACCCGGTGAGCGACAAGCTTCCGGACGCGACAAGACAACGACCACGGCAAGGCGCTTGCCGCGGCAAACTACCACTCTGTACCCGCGCTCCAGCACATCCACCAACGTGTCGCCCTGGGACCTTTCCAGGCGCGCGTGGCAAGAGGCTGTGCGGCCAGCGGTGCGCGGTGGCAAGCGACGCTGACAAGATTGCCATCGTGGCAAGCGGTGGCATCCCTGACGGTGCCTTTTTGCACTATTTGGGCGACGTAGACGGGCATTTAATGCCTTTGTCCCCTCCCGTCAGGGTTAGGTATGATACACTGTACAGGTAGTTGTACCAACCGCAATTCCTTTTCCATTTTTACCCTTGTCTACGTTGCCACCTGTCGGTGACCCCTTTAGCATATAAAAGGAGGCCCATGCGCAACGTAGAGGGGGGTTCGAAGGCAGAAAAACACTCACGCTCGGTCTCGTTAGCAGCTAGTGTGTACTGTAGCACTCAGCGCTCCCGAGCAAGAACTCAATACACTCAGACATGCAGCAGTAGGAGTGTTATCTCTCCGGAGAGCTCCGAAGCTGGGTAAACTGCTCGTGTGCTTCGCCTCGATCCGCTCTTCGTGCGATCTCCGCCCCCCGCCGAACCGAAAGGGGCTCGGTCCGCCGGTCCCATAGGTGTTCGTGGATCAGCTTCCCCGACATCTTTGGCGCGCCAGGTAGGGGGCGTCGAGGTTGTGTGAACCTGATCCGGCGTTCACACGAGCTAGATCTTCATCTTCTTCATCGACATGCCACCGAAGAAGAAGGCTTCGGCGGCAGCTGTTCCGTCCACGTCGATCCCACCACCACCGGAGCAAACGGTGGTGGGGTAGACGCCAGCGGAAGAACGGCATCGACGAGGGAGCTCACGGTGCTGCCAGGTCCAAGGACAAGGCTGCGCAGACCTCGGCGTCCGTACATGCACCGCGCCCATCTCAGGAGGCGCAGGACCGACAGCGTCATGGTATTCGCAGGGCCATACGTTCGTTGGACCAAGATCGAGCTGGTGGATCTCGGGGTGCTCAAGACCAGCATGCACGCCAACATGCTGGCACGAGCGAGACACGGTCGCCTGGACGGGATACTGCTCCTTCTAACATAGTTAGAAGTCCGAGCATATCCGCTCCTCGCACCGTTCGCCACTGCCGCCCACCACTCCAGCAGAAGCTTTGGCGCGAGCTCAACTGCTCCTGGATTACCCTCCAACGGCAGACAAGATCGACGATGGAGGGCCACCATTCAGAGTCTCATCGGCTTCGCCAACGGCGACACTCGCGGCAGCCGAGTACATCGCTGCCGCGGCAGGACTGCCAGGCACGAGCCGATGGCGACGAAACCGGTGGGGGTGCAACCACCATGCACTCTCCACCCCGAAGGCCAAGATCGCCGACTCGCCGGATCCACCTCGACAGCGACTCCACCGCATCATCAGATCCACGAGCTCGTCGCGATCAGCGCCAAGTTCTTCACGAACGACAGCAAGAAGACGCTCGTACTCGCATCGAGCGCCGAAGAGAAGCGCGGCGTCAATCAGACCAGCGCGCTGGGCCCTCTGTCGACATGCATGCACCAGGGGAACCAGGCGACTTGCCGTACGCGGTAGGTTGCCCTGCGTTCACTCGTGAGCTGCGGCAAGTCCAGTGGCCCAGCACGAAGAATTTCAAGCCAGACGTACCAGAGAAGTACGACGGCAAGTCGCATCCGTCGGAGTTCCTCAGCATCTACACCATCGCGGTGCAAGCTGCCGGGGGGCGGGACGACAAGATCCTGGCCAACTACTTCCCGCTGGTGCTCAAGCCCAATGTCAGATCCTGGCTCATGCACTTGCCGGACAACTCCATATCCTCCTGGGCAGACCTATGCCATCAGTTTGTCGGCGCCTTTACAGGCGGCCACAAGCCTCATGGCCAAGAGAGCGACCTTCATCTGCTCGCCCAGAAGGAAGGAGAGCCCCTGCGCAAGTACATTCAGAGATTCAGCCGCGTACAGCACAACATCCCAGATGTCCACCCTGCCGCGGTAATCAGCGCGTTCCATCAGAACGTGCGAAACCGCAGGATGCGGGAGGAGATGGCGATGTGCAAGATCAGAGACGTCAGTGAGCTATATGCCCTGGCCGACAAGTGTGCACGTGCTGAGGAAGGGAGGAAACTCCCCGGAGAGAATACAGAAGCAGGAGGATCTGATAGTGAGGAGGCTGCCCCGGCAAAGAAAAACCGGCGGCGGAACAACAGGAAGAAGAAAGGCAAAGATGTGCTAGTCGTTGAGCAGTCCGGCAACGGAGGTGGCGCCAAGAAAGCCAAAGCTGGTAGCTCCGGCAAGGAGATTGCCGCAGGCACCAACTACCAGGCTGTGGCGGTCGCCGACAAGCAGGACGGCACCAACAAGCAGTACTGCAAGATCCACCGCACCAAGGGCCATGACCTCCAGAGCTGCAAGAAGGTCGAGCAGCTTGTCGAGCAGCAAAAGGCTGAATACGAGCGACGCGACAAGGAGAAGGCCCAGGAAGGTGCTGGAGGAGCCGGCAAGAAACGCCCCGGCCGAGGAGGACGCCGCGGCAAGGCCAAGCAGCGGCAAGGAGACAGACCTCCCCGCGGCCGCGACAAGGATGAAGATGACGACGACGATGAAGATATGGATGATGACGAGACCGATGAGCAGGAGTTCCAGAAAGCCACAGAGGTCCTGTGCGTTGACGGCGGTGCTTCTCTGCATACTTCACACCGCCAGCTCAAGCAGTGGGTGCGGGAAGTCAATGCGGCAGAACCACCCGTCGAGTCACGCAAGCCTCTGAAATGGTCCAGCACGCCTATCATCTTTGATATTGAGGACCACCCTGATCGCATAACTGCGGTCGGGTGCTTGCCGATGTTGGTTTCACCAACTATCCGCAACCTCAAGGTCACTAAGATGCTAGTTGACGGCGGGGCCGGCTTGAACCTGATCTCCTCCGCGGTACTCCAGAAACTCCAGATCCCTGATGGCGAGCTCGAAGAGACCGGCACATTCCAAGGAATCAATCCGGGAAGGAGCAAGCCGAAGGGAAAGATCACGTTGCCGGTGACATTTGGCAGCGAGTTGAACTTCAGGACTGAGAGGGTCACTTTTGACGTTGCTGACTTTCCATTGCCTTACAATGGGATACTCGGCCGTCCAGCACTCGCCAAATTCATGGCAGCCTCTCACTATGCATACAACATGCTGAAGATGCCAGGCCCGATAAGTGTCATCTCTGTCCCTGGCGACAAGAAGGATGCTCTTATCTGCGCCGACAAGATCTACCGGGAAGCAGCAGCCGCAACAGATCGCAAGTCACTTGCCGTTGAAGCTCCCGGGGCGAAGAAGAAGACCAAGTCCGGCAAGAGTTCTGATGCCCACTCCGGCAAGCGCACCTCTTCGGAGTGCTGCGCTACCGTCGAGGACGCACCATCGAGCTCCACCGGCAAGTGTAAGAAGACAATGGCAGCTCCACCAGAGACCAAGAAGGTGTCCGCCAAGGAGGATGGCACTGGTGGTACCTTCACCATCAGTGCCACTCTCGACCCTAAATAGGAAAGCGCGCTCGTTGCTTTCCTGCGGGCGAACGTCGACGTATTTGCGTGGCAACCGTCTGACATCCCCGGTGTTCCCAGGAAAGTAATCGAGCACCATCTTGCCGTCTGTCCTCATGCGCGGCCCGTCAAGCAGAAAGTCAGGAAACAGGCAGTGGAGCGCCAAGAATTCATCGCAGAAGAAATCAAGAAATTGGAAGCAGCAGGCCTTGTCAGAGGAGTGCTCCATCCTACGTGGTTGGCCAACCCTGTAGTCGTGCGCAAGGCAAACGGGAAATGGAGGCTTTGTATCGACTTTACCGATGTCAATAAAGCTTGTCCCAAAGACCCATTTCCCTTGCCGCGCATCGACCAGATTGTTGACTCCACGGCCGGATGTGACTTGCTTTCATTTCTTGATGCATACTCAGGTTACCATCAGATCTTCATGGCAAAAGAGGATGAGGAGAAGACCGCATTCATCACCCCATGTGGCACATACTGTTTCGTACGGATGCCTTTCGGTTCAAAGAATGCTGGTTCAACATTTGCAAGGGTAGTCCATGACGCTTTTGAGCCGCAAATACACAGAAATGTGGAAGCCTACATGGATGACATAGTGGTCAAGAGCAAGGACAAGGCGACTCTGATTCAAGATTTAGACGAAACCTTTGCAAATCTGCGCAAGATCAACCTCAAGCTTAACCCGAGAAGTGTGTGTTTGGAGTCCCCTCCGGCAAGCTTCTCGGGTTCTTCATGTCTCAGCGGGGAATTGAAGCCAATCCCGACAAGATCAAGGCCATTGAGCAGATTGAAGCACCAAAGCGCGTCAAGGATGTACGAAGACTTGCCGGTTGCGTAGCTGCTCTCAGCAGGTTTATCTCTAGGTCTGCTGAGCGCGCCCTGCCATTTTTCAAAATATTGAAAAAGGCAGGTCCAATGAAATGGACTCCGGAAGCGGAGGCTGCACTCCAGGACTTAAAGAGATACATGTCCACCACTCCAACACTTGTCGCACCTAAGCCACAAGAGAAGTTGCTGCTGTATATAGCGGCAACCAATCAAGTGGTTAGTGCTGCGTTAGTAGCGGAGAGGGAGGCGGATGATGAGCCAGCAACCACGGCAGATGCATCCAGCGACAAGCAGGGGACTTCACCGGCAAGCTCTGGTCCCGACAAAGATGGATCTGCGCAGGCGCGTGAGAAGATGCAGAAAAGAATGGTGCAGCGCCCAGTTTACTTTGTCAGTTCCCTTCTGCAGGGGGCTAGGTCAAGGTACTCTGGTGTGCAGAAATTGCTTTTCGGCCTTCTCATGGCCTCGAGAAAGCTGCGCCATTACTTCCAAGCACATGAGATCACAGTCGTCACTCGTTTTCCGCTGAAGAGGATACTGCAAAATCCAGAAGCAACAGGCAGGATTGTCGAGTGGGCACTGGAACTGTCAAGCTTTGGCCTCAAGTTTGAGAGCACTTCAACTATCCAAAGCAGAGCATTGGCGGAGTTCATAGCAGAATGGACGCCAACACAAGATGAAGAAATTCCAGAAACGAGCATCCCCGTCAAGGAAGCAAGCAAAGAGTGGCTGATGTACTTTGATGGTGCCTTCTCGCTGCAAGGCGCCGGTGCGGGCGTGCTACTTGTTGCACCCACCGGAGAGCACCTCAAGTACGTAGTCCAGATGCACTTTCCCAAGGAGCAAGCAACGAACAATACCGCAGAGTATGAAGGTTTGCTTGCCGGTCTCAGGATCGCAGCAGACCTTGGGATCAAGAAGCTCATTGTCAGGGGTGACTCACAGCTTGTCGTCCGCCAAGTGAACAAGAATTATCAGAGTCCGTTGATGGAAGCTTACGTTGATGAAGTGAGAAAGCTAGAAGAGCACTTTGACGGCCTACAGATGGAACATGTTCCAAGAGCTCAGAACGACATTGCCGATGGCCTGTCGAAGTGCGCCGCACTTAAGTTACCTGTGGAACCAGGGATCTTTGTGCTCAAACTGACTCAACCGTCTGTAACGCCATCAACTGGACAGAGCAAGAAGAGGAAGTTGATTTCTGGTGACTATTTTCCGGCAGAGCTCCCCGAAGCCGCCGCCAAGAAGGTCCTCAAGATCAACACCAAGGGTGCTGAGGAGCAGTCTGCTCCGGCAAGCCCTAGGGTTTGTTCCGTTGAAGCAGACGCTCCCGACAAGTTTTGCTCCGGCAAGCTTGCCGGGGAACGTCAAGCTCCGGCTGAGCCGCAGGTTCTCGCCGTAGAAGCGGATGTTCCCGCAGCAGCAGATGTGCCTTTAGTCCTTGTTGTCGAGCCGCAAGCTCCAGCATGGGCACAGCAGATTGTCCGTTTCCTTCAGACAGGAGAACTTCCCGAAGAGCAAGAAGAAGCGGAAAGAGTAGCCCGGCAGTCAAGTATGTACCAGTTTGTCGACAACACACTGTACAGAAGAAGACTCAACGGCGTGAAATTGAAGTGTATTCACCGGGAAGACGGACAAAAGCTGTTGGCAGAGATACATGGAGGCATATGTGGTCACCACATTGGCGCAAGAGCACTTGCCGGCAAAGCGTTCCGGCAAGGTTTCTTTTGGCCGACAGCCCTCCAGGATGCAACTGCACAAGTAACCAAGTGTGAAGCGTGCCAGTTCCATTCCAAGCAGATACACCAGCCAGCTCAAGCTCTCCAGACGATCCCTTTATCCTGGCCATTTTCGGTCTGGGGGCTCGACATCCTCGGCCCCTTTCCCCGAGCTGTCGGGGGCTTTGAGTACTTGTACGTTGCAATCGACAAGTTCACAAAGTGGCCGGAAGTGGAAGCAGTGAGGAAGGTGACAGCACAGTCAGCAGTCAAGTTCTTCAGGTCGATTGTTTGCCGCTTCGGGATCCCTAACAGGATCATCACCGACAACGGCACGCAATTCACGAGCCGCACCTTCATGCAGTACGTCCAAGATCTTGGCGCCAAGGTCTGCTTCGCTTCTGTTGCTCATCCGAGAAGTAACGGTCAAGCGGAGAGGGCGAATGCTGAAGTGCTGCGCGGGCTCAAGACCAGGACTTTCGACAGGCTGCGCAAGTGCGGAAAGAACTGGATTGAGGAGCTGCCGGTGGTTCTTTGGTCGATCAGGACGACGCCAAATCGAGCCACTGGCCAGACACCTTTCGCTCTAGTCTATGGAGCAGAGGCAGTTCTCCCCACGGAACTCGTATACGGGTCACCTCGAGTGCTCGCTTATGATGAGCTTGAGCAAGAGCAGTTGCGACAAGATGACGCGCTGCTCCTTGAGGAGGACCGTCTTCAGGCTGCTGTACGAGCTGCTCGATACCAGCAAGCTTTGCGCCGCTACCATAGCCGCAAAGTTAATGCCAGAAGTCTCGAGGAAGGCGACCTTGTTCTTCGGCGCGTTCAGTCCGCCAAGAATTCCAACAAGTTGACGCCGAAGTGGGAAGGCCCTTACCGGGTGAAACGAGTCACTAGGCCTGGCGCTGTCCGCCTTGAGACCGAAGATGGCATTCCGGTGAGCAACTCCTGGAACATTGAGCATCTTCGTAAGTTTTACCCGTAGGGCGCGGTTGCCAGAACCTATTTCAGCAACCACCTTTTGTACAAGTCTTGCCGATGTTGCATGTAATCCTTTGTACGAAGCCGGGCGCAGACCCCGTGTAAAGCTCATGTGCTCCGCACATCCTGTCAATTTCATGCTTTCTACTTTGTGCGTTATCTGACACTTTGTGCAGCGCCTACCCCCGGTAAGCAATAACGAGCCATAAGGCTCCATATCTTTATTTTCTCTTCTTTCTCTTTCTCAAAGAAAGGAAGGTTCCCTCGCCCACAAGTTTGCCGGGGGAAAGGAGAAGATAATGGTGTGGACCAAGCGTCGTTCAAGGAAGTTTCGCCTTACCGGGAAGCAAACGACAGAAAAGCTAAGTTGCTAAAATTTGAGCAATCAGTTTTAAAATTTTTAAGTTATCTTCCTCGAACGACCGTGCTTTGTATGGAAAACCTGTGCGCGGAGGAACCAACTCGTAGCTAGTTGCGCCCTTACTTTGTTTCGAGCCTGCTCAACAACTTAAGTGAGCTGCGACTAGTTGCGACAAGGTTTCTTGTCGGTAGCGACACCGCCAGCAGGCTGCTGACGTCCCGCACTCAGCGCTCGCGGCTAAGGTGCCTGCACCGACAAGTTCCCTAAAAGCGTAGGGCAAAAACATACAAAGGAAGGAATCAAGTAAAGGAAATAACATAGCAATCGCTACCCAAAATAGAGTCATATTACAAGATAGCTTGTCGCAGCTCTAACAGATTGTTCTCATAACATGACCAGCAGCGACAAGAAAAAGAGAAAACGGGCGGCCTAATCTACGCGATCGCCCTCAACCCTCTTGATCCTGCTCACCTTGTCCACAATGGGTGCGACAAGGGTCTTGAGCGCTTCCAGATCAGCATCCGGCGGCAAGGTCCTGAGGACGTTGGTGAGGTTGAGGCCTGGATTGTGGAAGGCCACCTTCACCAGCACCTTTTGAAGAGCTCTCGTGTAGATCTTGCGTGACTCGTCGTCCAGCTGCTTTGGGATCTTCTCCCGGAGTCGCTGGAGGGCCGTCGCCACGCCTTTGAAGAACAAGCTGAGCTTGGCGCTGGGTTGGAGGTGCTCATCGGAGGAATACCCGAGATCCTCCATACCCAACTGCGCCAGCTCCCTGTCGATGACTGCGGCAACATCCACGAGACCCTCGGTCCAGTGCTCCACATTCTCCCTAAAAGTGTTCTGGGCGGCAGTAGCATTCGCCAGCAGCGCCTCGTCGGCCTTGATCTTCTCCTTCAAGGCCACCTCCTGCTCCCTGGCGCCGTCCAGCGTCTTGGTCAAAGTAGTCAGCTTCAACTCAAGATCTGCGTTGGAGTCCTTGGCGGCGCTAAGCTCCTTGCTCCTCTCGACAAGACGACCCTGCAGCTCGCCATGGGTGTAGGCGTCCTTCTCGCGCTCACGCTTGAGCGCAGCAAGCTCCTCGCCACTCACCTTGAGATCGGCCTCCAGCTGCGCCACCTTCGTCTCCAGCTCCTTCTTGGCGGCCTCGGCAGCTGCGGTAGCATCCTCTGGTTCCTTGAGAGCCCCGCCGAATGTTTGGTCGCGCGCGGCAAGCTCCTCCTCGTGGCTGTCAAGGTTAACATTCCGTTAAGCCAACTCGCCTTCCTGCGCAGACTGCTTCTCGGTAGCAAGCCGCTGTTGCTCTTCAACTTCAGCCTTCTCGAGGTGGAAGGCTTTCCGCTCCTCGACGAGTCGCTCCCGCTCCTCTGCCAGGGACCAGAGAGCTTCCTGGTTGAGGCCCCGAAGCTCCTCCGCGCGCTTCTCGATGTCCACTCCCGCCTTCGCGACAAGCGCTTCTCGGGATACCAGCTTGGCCTGTCGGGCGCGGTAGAGCAACAACAGCTTCCGCAGCAGCTGCTCCTCCGAAGGCTCGCCGCTGCTGCTGCTCGGTGCATCGACTAGCGTCAGCCCAGCGGAGGCGAGCATCTCTTCATCAAAGGTTTCTCCTTTGATCGGCACACTGGAGCTCGACGCCCAGGGGAGCTTCATGAAGACGCCATCGCCGGCCTTCAAATAGGCGCCGGGCTGGGGCTCTTCGGAGCCTGACGCTGCAGCAGCGGCAGAGGGATCAGCGATCGGCGTAGCGCCTGACGCTCCTGCGGCCTCGGGGCCGTCAGTGTGATTGTCGGACCCCTCGCCAGCTTCTGCGGCGGCATCTTTGGCGGCCTCTCCGCCGGCGGGATCATCAGCGCCGGCTTCTTCTTCGGTGACGGCGGCGTCGTCGGTATTTCTGCGCGCATTCTCCTCGCCGGCGACCTTGGTTTCCATCGGCTCCGTGACAGATGGACCTGACGACCGGAAAAGGGAGAAAAGTCAAGCAAATATTCAAAAAGAAAATCAGAAGAAGAAGAACCCAAGGAAAGTTTTCAAGCAAGAGGATTACCTGTACTAGGATCTATAGTCGTGGTCTCCGCCACCGGAGGGTCGCTGGTGCTGTCCCTTGCCGGAGAACGCTCCCTTGCCAGGGAATCTTCCCTTGGCGGTGTAGTCGAAGCAGAGGGCATGTCGGGAGCGGCTTCCGGGCACTCCTGGTGAGACTGCTCTGCTCCTACGCAAACCAGTAGTCAGATGTCAGCAAAGAAAGAGCACCTATGCGCGCCTAACAGCAGGAAGTAAACCATATACTTACACTGGGGGCTGCACTGGGGGCTGCTTTGGGGAATAGTTGCCGGGTCCGGCAAGGTGGTCTCGGACACACCCCCAACTGTCGCGGTGGGTTCGTCCTCGATGACAATCACCGGGACCTTGGCTCTCTTCGCCGCCCTCTGGGCCAGAGTCCTGAAAAGGAATGGGTTCGGAGTAAAGCAAATCAGATACAAGACAAAACAGCAAGAATTGAAGAACTACAAGTACAGCAAAGAATCTTACTCTTCCTCTTCCTCGTCGGAGCTGAGCACGGAGAGGTCGAAGTCCGGCCCACCTTCGGCGCGACAAGGCAAAGGAGTAGGTTCCCTTAGCCACTTGGCGGGAGCAGAAGCGGTGGTCCGGGAGGGCCCCGCTCCAGTTGCCGCAGCGGCGTGAGGTGCTCCCGCGGCAACAGTGCTTGCCACGGTGGAGCACATCGCGCGGCGCAGCGGCTGTTGACCCGTCTGCCGCCCCGCTACGTCCCCAGCCTTGCGGAGACGCCTTCTTGGTGGAGCTGGGGGCTCCGCTTGCGACGAGCTGCCTGAAGGTGAGAAAGAGGAGGAGTCGATCTTCAACGAGTCGCTCGCGCCCTCGGCAGGCTCGCTCGACTCAGATTCAGGCCCGACAAGCTCTCCCTCGCCGGCAAGCTCCTCTCGCTCGGCAAGGCTTGCCGCCTCTGCTGCCTCTGCCTCCTCCACGGTGAATCCAAATTCGCCCGCGGTAGCGGCTGCCGCCGCGTCTTCCAGCCTAGTGGCAATGCGCTGCATCTCCGCATCGGTGGTGTCGCGAGTAAGGCTCTTCTGTTCATCGGAGCGGACCGGCACTTCTACCAAGCCGTCAAAGAACTTCTGCACGACGTCGTCTGCAGGCTCTTGCCAAGTTGGAACAATTCCATGCGAATCGCACAGCGGCATCATTGCACGGATGCGGTCGAGCGAGGAGTTGTTGCACAGCGGAACGACGCCCCTCGGCAACATTAACGCTTCGGGATGTTGAGAGTCGTGCTTGAATAGTTCCAGGAGCATCGTGTCTAGTTCTAGGACAGTGAAGTTGAAGTTGAGACCCGGGCGCAGCCTCATGATATCCGCCGCATTCTGGAACTCCCAGGCGGGTCTCCTCCTCTCCTGTAGGGGGGCGATGCGGTAGCGAAGAAAATCTGTGCCAACGGCGCCTACGGTAAGCCCGGCAAGCCTGAGGCGTAGGATCCGGGTGATGGCAATCTTCAGCCTATCGTCTTCCGGGGTCACGTTGCTCCAATCGTTGCCACACACTATTGGGGCTTGGCGCTAGGCGGTAAATGGCTGCGGGTTCTCCACGACAATCCAGCACCAGTCTGCTCTCCATTCCTCCCACTTGCTGCGGAGCTCTCCCTCCAGATAAGCTTCCTTCTTGCCAGCTCTCGAGATCTAGGCGATTCCGCCGGATAAAGGCTCCCCTCTCTCAACTCGGGGCATAAAGAAGTGGCAAAAAAGAGCTACATTTGGATGGACTCCGACAAAGTTTTCGCAGAGATGTGCGAAAACTGCCATGGTCAGAACGGCATTGGGGGTGAAGTCAAGGAGGCGGAACCCGTAGGTGTTCATAATATCGCAGAAAAACTCAGAGAAAGGCGGGCAGAGCCCGCAGTAGAAGAACAACGCGAAGAAGGGATATCCATTCGGAGCCAGTTCCGAAGCAGCAGCTGAGAGTACCTTCGTGCGCGGATGCGCTCGCGTCTCCGTCGACCAGAAGAGGTAGTAATACTCCCTTAGCTCCTTCACGGCAAGCTGAGGGGGAAGATTGCCCGCTCCTTTCGCAGCGCCACGAGCCGCTGTGCCTCAGCCGACTTCATGACCTTCCCGGCTTTCGGAGCCATGGCGGAGGTGGTGAGAGAGATCGACGGCGTTGGTGGTGCCGGTGGCGATGAGGGGCGGAGCGCTGCTCTCTTTCAGCTTTGGGAAGAAGGGGGGAGCGGCGGAGGTTTTTGAGATTGGGATAGCAACCGGCAAGATGGGCGAACTGCCCCTGTTTCCCCTGCTTATAAAGAGGGAGGGGACAGACGTTCCGTCTTTCCGAATAAAGAAACCACCCACGATCTCTCCCACGACGCCGCATTCGACGCATGCCGTTCGAGGAGGGCACGGTGGATACGAAGTGAGATACGGCGTAACCCAGGCCGCGTGTGCCCGTGCCCTATTTTGGGCCTAGCCCAACAGTGCTCGGCACCGTATGTGGCCCAGGCCCGGGGGCTCCTGTCGGTGTACTAGAGTAGGGGTACCCTAGTATCCCGAACTTGTGCACGGGCAGTTGCAGCACCCCGCGGAAAGGCTTGCCGCGTGACCGCCAAGGTCCTCCGTGGTTCCTTTGGAGCCATTCAAGAACAAAGTATTCAAGCCAAGGAGACAAGGTCCCGGCAAGAGGAGCTTGCCGAGAAGGCCAACCAAGGCATCTCAAGGAACTTGCCGCGACACGCCACGCGTCCCGGCGAGACCCGGTGAGCGACATGCTTCCGGACGCGACAAGACAACAACGGCGGCAAGGCGCTTGCCGCGGCAAACTACCACTCTATACCCGCACTCCAGCACATCCACCAACGTGTCGCCCTGGGACCTTTCCAGGCGCGCGTGGCAAGAGGCTGTGCGGCCAGCGGTGCGCGGTGGCAAGCGACGCTTACAAGATTGCCATCATGGCAAGCGGTGGCGTCCCTGACGGTCCCTTTTTGCACTATTTGGGCGACGTAGATGGGCATTTAATGCCTTTGTCCCCTGCCGTCAGGGTTAGGTATGATACACTGTACAGGTAGTTGTACCAACCGCAATTCCTTTTCCATTTTTACCCTTGTCTACGTTGCCACCTGTCGGAGACCCCTTTAGCATATAAAAGGAGGCCCATGCGCAACGTAGAAAGGGGGTTCGAAGGCAGAAAAACACTCACGCTCGGTCTCGTTAGCAGCTAGTGTGTACTGTAGCACTCAGCGCTCCCAAGCAAGAACTCAATACACTCAGACATGCAGCACTAGGAGTGTTATCTCTCCGGAGAGCTCCGGAGCTGGGTAAGCTGCTCGTGTGCTTCGCCTCGATCCGCTCTTCATGCGATCTCCGGCCCCCACCGAACCGAAAGGGGCTCGGTCCGCCGGTCCCATAGGTGTTCGTGGATCAGTTTCCCCGACAAAATAATTCTCTAAAAATACACACTTCATTTGGAGCTCCAAAAAATTGATTTTCTTTCTGCTGCATTTTAGGTCTAGATTTCCATTTGTCCGACAATTCCCTTCTCTTTGTATTGCTTGCAGTTTAAGAGAGAAAAGGCATTAGAATTGCATCATAATGCGATATATATCATTTAAATAGGAAAAATTATAGTAGGAAATAATGATGAAAAATTGAATATCAGCATGCCAGACAGAATTTACTACTGGCATGCCACGTGATACTATGGGCCACCAGTAATTTATTTCGGGCTCACCTATGGTCCCCACTTACTTCTGGCACGTGACTTTCACGACACTCTAGTGTTTGTCTTATTAGTTGTCACTTGTGGCAACGTGACAATAGTATACGAGGTGTGGGTCCCATATTCTTGTGGTGTGTTCTTTGCCTGATACACTGCTAATATTTGGCTGATTAGTTGGCGTGTAGCGCTGTGCGCACGCCATTAATAGCCATGAGAGGGAAACTCACTACATAAATGTGAGGCTCTCCACTCACCTCATCTTCCTCCCTCTCTCCATGTTCCTTTCTCCAAAATAATCTCTCATCTATTGTTTCACATTTTTAGATCTAACTAGCTACTTAATTATGTTTTGTCTCTATCTCTTCTTAAATTAGCTATATGTCTCCTCTATTAATGTTTAGCTAGCCTTCCACCCAAGTCCTCTAGACATGTCTCCCTCTCCATCACTACATATATCTCCACAATATATATGTATGCAAAAGGCGTTACTTCGATTGATCTTTGATCTAGCTAGCTCGCCGGTATGGTTCTGTTTTTTCTAAGTACCCTTCTTGAATGAAATAAAATGTATAGTAATTTTTGTGAAAATGCATATATGCGTGAGTTGATGAACATTTGTTTTTGGACTTCAAGCTATGATTATGTTGACACGAGCGACTTTGGTACCGGTCATCGAGCCGAGCCAACCAATACAGTCAGTGAATGTGTGTGTTTTCCAGGAATATGTGCATAAGTGGCTAATGTTTTGACAAAATGTTGACTCATCAACATTTTCTCAAATTCTGCCATGCTCAATTTGTGAATATTTTTAGCAAAGGTCCTGTAGAAAATTTCTATGACCTTGTTGGTTTAAATTTTCTTCCTTTTATCATGTTATAGGGATTGACCAAGCAATATAATTGATCAAATTATGCAAGGGTTCTTAGTGTTGGCCTTGGAAGACATGAAGCAAAGGGGTCGCAAGGAGATATGTTGTCTGCGGTGTAGATGCATAAACTTGCAAATGTCACGGCCAGTTCTAGCAAAGTGGATGCTGATTTTCTCATGTGGGGTTTCATGGATAATTACACATAGTGGTCACATCACAGTGAGGAGGAGAATTATGTTGGCGAAGTACATGATGAAGAGGGAAATGAAGATCCAGAAGATCAAGAAGGGATGGAGCTGAGTTTATGTTTCCAGACATGCATCTGAGTTTTCCTATGAATCTTAGATTAGAGAACCATTGCAACTGTAGCAAAAAATAAATTTATAATGAACATGGAACAACCTTAGCCGCTCGCCTCGGCCGCCCCCTCCCTCCCCCCTCGTTGTCGCCGAAAGAGATGACATGTAGGAGATATGCGCTAGAGGCAATAATAAAAGTTATTATTTATATCCAAGCTTGTAATTAGTGTTTACGTTTTATGCTAAAATTGCAATGGTCCTTGAGCCCATATATACATAAAGGATCCAAGGAGAACCTATGTGCATGTGCGGAATAATAAACGGTAAAATATATTCCTAGTCATGCCTCTAACACTATCTCAAGAACGGTAAAATATATTGCAAGATGGTCATGTTTTCCTGATCATTGGCATGACTATGCCGGCAACTTTGAGGACACAATGTTAGAAGAACACTTGTGTTGAACTGACCCAATTGATGTTAAGCTATGAGATACATTCGTCGTGAGTTAATGGTTAAGACAGATAAAGTTATATGTTTTTATAATTCCTTAGACCATGAGAGTATCAAGTTCCTTCATACTTTCTTCATGAACTTTGGGGTTTCTTAAATGTCATATGTAACAAGGTGGCTATTGCGGTGGCTTATGGGTTAATGGAAAAGTATGACAAGGAACTTGATAACTCAAAATTGGGATTTGCTCCTCCAACGATGGAGATATATTTCTTAGGTCTCTCTCGTTGTTACGATATCCATCATTTTCTGGCCAGACATGATGCGCTTTGACCACAGGGATGCCAAAACACGGGAATGAGAAAAGAGAACAAAACCAGTAACGAGGTAACGGGCATAGTGAACAAGTTGTTGATTCACTGGGATGCCATTAAATCTCACCTCGGCTATTTGTAACATATTGTGAAGCAACATAAAAACATTTGGTAACTACAGGTTCACTCTAATATTTATTCGTGTGGGTATAGGGGTCAATATGGGTGTCCATAGTTCCGCTATTGATCATTAATCGGAAGTGCTGATCATATCTATACTTCACTGAACCTACAGGGTCACAAACTTAAGGGTCATCTATTTGTTGATTACTAGACATGGAGTCCGAGAGGAAGTGACCGGAAAAGTTTCGGAGACAATGAAAAGGTTTTGGATAGAAAATCAGAAGTGTTTCGGAGAAACTGAAAATTGTTTCGGAGTAAAACCATGATGGCTCGTGTCCACGTCAGTTTTTCCCTGAAGAGGAAGGGATGATGCAGCACAGATACAATAGGTATTTCCCTTAGTGATGAAACCAAGGTTATCCAACCAGTAGGAGAACCAAGCAACACTACAAAAAAATACACTTCCGTGATGATACGTGTTTGTCACAGTAGGTCGCATTTTTTGTCATGCATGTACATCCATGATGATTTTATTACAGAATCAAGATAGTCAAACCTGTGCTGTCGTAGAAGTGTTCCATGACATTACCAAAATTATCATCACGAAAGTGTCCACTTCCATGACGATAAATCACGCGTCATAGAAGTGCTTTCATCAAGGGTGACCGACACATGGCATCCACCATAACGGGATGCCGTTAAGCGCCGTTAAGCTATCGGGTCCGGTTTTAGATCCGATAACCCGCTAATAGCCACGTCCAATGCCAATTTTCCACATGTAAAATTCTCATTGGCCGACGGAACCACGCGTCAGCTCCACGTTGGCACAGGTGTCACTCATCCAATGATCGAGATGGGCCTATGATATGTTGACACATGGACGGGCCCAAAAGTGGCCCATAAAGTTTAAATGGGCCGGCCCAACTAAAGGCCCACAAGATTTAGTGGACCATAATGGGATGGCCCAGCTAAAGGCCCACAAGATTTTGCAGACCATAATGGGCCGGCCCAGCTGAAGGCCCCCAAGATTTAGCGGACCACAATGGGCCGGCCCAGCTAAAGGCTCACAAGATTTTGCAGACCATAATGGGCCGGCCTAGCTAAAGGCCCAACATTCTCAGCTAAGGCCCATACGGCTAGTGTCAAATTGGCCCGTCAATGGACTGTCCTAAACTTGTCATCATCGCGGCCCATGGTCACTTCTGGCCCGTTAACAGTCCGCTAAGCATTTGGGCCGAATTACGGCCGGGTGTATTTCTGGCCTGTTAAAGGTCCTGCTTCATTTGGGCCCATTTACAGCCATTGAAACTTTCGGCCCATAAACGACCGTGACGGATTTGGGTCATATTCGGCCATGTGTGACATTCGGTCTGTTAGAGGTCCACTATAGATTTGGGACACTTTCGGCCTATTGTGATTTTTGGCCAGTTAACATCGGACGAAATGGGCATATGTGGCCCAACGTCACATCGGGCCCATTAACGGCCCATATAAAAATGACGCTAATCAAGCCCGACCGAACTTCCGGCTTGTTAAAGGCCCGTGTATTAGGTCGGCGCATTTATGGCCCGTCCGAATTTCGGCCTATGAAAGATCCGCATCGTAAATGGGCCACCATTTCGGCCCGCTAAGACCAGTGGGTTATTTGGCACAATCAGGGCTCAATCTCACTTTCGGCCTATTAAAGGCCCATGTTTTTTATGGGCTCGAGATATTTACACCTGTAAATGGCCTATTGTTACTGAGGGCCCAAATTATGTTTAGGCCTGTTAAAGGCCCACTATGGGCACAAGCCTACGAGAAAAATAAGAAAGCTTATGTTGATTTAGGCCCAGATATTTTTGGTGGGCTACATGCAAATTTCGGACCATAGTCGTTTTTAGCCCAATTGGAATGGGCCTGACGAATGTTGGCATGTTGGGCTCCTACAAAGATTTCAACTTTATTCATTACTAAGATGAACCTACACTATACAAAAATAGCGTCGTAATTACTACAGCCTTTGGCAGCATCATAAATGTTGTATCACAACAAAATAAATTCCAACCATACAACAAAAGGCCTGTTGGCATAAAGTTTACAGTCCTTCCAGATAAAAGCACCATCAGATGTATAGAAGCACAAATCATTTGACCTGAGTGCTAATGTTTCAGGATGTAGAATCTGATGGAGCAGCACGATCTTCACCTTTTTTCTGCCATTGCTCTTGAACAACGAAGCGAATGTCCGATATTCTGGTTTCAAAACCATTCATATCTTGACGACATTTATCAACCACTATTATTTTTTCCGAAATGACGTCCATTAGGGATTGGACTTGTGTCTGGAGCACGGATATATCACTCTGTCTAGCTAGAAGATTTTGTTCAGTAGGCGATTTGAATGAGGATACCTTGACAACCAACCCCGAATTACGCAGGAAGGTGCTTTTTGCACTGTTAGTGGAGAGATACTGACGCACTGCAGCAAGAGGTGACATTGTGCCTATGGTAGCCTCGTCACCTTCAGGTGGTTGTGGTTGTTCAATCATTTGTTCCATAGCTTCCTGAAAGTTTGAACTTGTAGATTACTGTACCAGATAAGTTACTAATGAGATAAAAACAAACAAAGTAGGTTACACGTGTATACATAACTTATTTTGGTGAACTACTGTAATACATTAGCATGTATTGTAGTGCCAACTGCATAATAAAATCACTTTCAGAACATATGTCATGTAGCATGCCTACTGTATTGTCTATTTCCTCACATTCGTTGACATCTAAGGATAAAGAGACATGGTTTAAAGTAGGATGAACATAGTATGACATCATTCATATCATGGGCAAATAGATATAAAACAAACAGGCTATTTTATCATTGTGTGAACATAACAACTAGATTACAGATCAAGACCAAAAGAATATCCTTCATCTCTTTTAAACCATATAAGGTGAAATGATATGTTAAGACAACTGTGTATAAAAGTGAACAGAGTAACTGACATTGGCTACAAACAAAGTAGTTAAATGAACACATCACAATACCAATCAGTTCAAAGGTAGGAGGAGTAAGGACTTACAACAACGACTTGAACTGGTGTGCTCATGCCCTTCATCTTGCTGGTGTAACAATCCTTGAAGATTTACACTGCATTCGGTTTAGGTTCTTTTTGGTCCGCACGGGCTTTCTTCTGTATTTGGAAAACGTCAATATAGATACGATAATATAGCACAGAAAAAAGAAGGAAGTAGTAGCTATTTACAAGAGCCTCGCAGTGTGCAATATAGCTACGAGATCCTGTTGTCTGTTGGAATTTCACTTTAGAACGGTTGGTCTTGTTCTTCAAACAGTTAGCCTAGAAGAAGATACACTTGTAAGGGACATACATAAATACAAGTTCAATATGTGGTCTGATCAAATTCATATAGCCTACCTGATACTTTGGATCAGACCAGTGCTTAACAAGGGATGTCCAGTATTCATCTGTAATATATTCCACTGGAGATGTTTGGGCGATTTCATTGTTAGCCTTGCCTTCAAAGTGAGACTTTCTAAGGTGGTACCGATATGTCGCAGTAGACTGAAAAACATGAGTGCATGCTTGTTTAGTTGCATCATCTTTCGGATCCAACTTGAACCTCATCTGTTGAAAAAAGAATGTGGGTCTTATTAGGAGGAAGCTAGAAAGTATGGAACAGAGCAAGACAATATTAGTAATTGCGATGAATAACATTACTTACGGGTAATGGTCAAGGAAGGTGTTAAACTCGGTATTGTCTTTCTCATTCCTATACTGGATCCATGTTCGGAGGATACGTGCATGACACCTAACGGCAACGGCTGCCTCTGATACTAACTTGGCTGACTCTGTAGCATCACATGGCCTTTTTAAACCTGCCTCAAAATGGATCTCCATTCTTCCTCCTTTAGATTTTGTTAATCTGCCAAGCATTATCCCTGATGTCTGTTTCCGCTTGCGCCGTGGTGCTAGTTCAACAACAAATATGGAAAGTGTTAGTGTACATCAAACTGTGAGAGTACATATAAAGGAGCATGCAACTGCAATTTGACTCGGTCAGGTACCGTCTTGGTGTTGATGCTCATGAGGTTCATTTGATCTTGCCAAGTCCTGTTGTGTCAGCAGTGCTTCAAAAGTAGTGTTAGGTGTGAAGGCAGCTTGGGAACTAGCCAGTTCCAGAGCAAACAAACGAGTAACTTGTTGAGATGCTGGTACAGTTGAAGCAGATGCTGCAGTTGGTGGAGTAGGTGATACTGTGTTTGTAGATTTAGCCGGTGGACTTGGACCTTCTACTGCACTATAAGTACCAGCAGAATCTCGACGACAGATCCTTTTCCGTTTCACCCGATGTGACAACCTGATTTTTGGCCCTTTCTTTTTCTTTTGTTTTTCCGAGGTTTTTGCCCGAGTTTTCTTTTTCCGTGGCTTTGTGGTCTGGAAACTGAAGAAGATGACCTCTTCTTATCTTCCAGAGTGGCTTGTCATTCCCAAATCTTTCCCTAGACCCTATCATTTCCATCCTAGCCCAAATCCCAATATTCTTTTTATTGGGAATATTCCTTTTCTATAAAAGGAATAACTCAAATTGCCCTAGGTTGTGAAGAAACCTATATTTCCATCACTCTAAAAATTCCCAAATAATTCTCATAAATTTTATGGGTCATATCTTGACCAAATATGGCAAAACTTTTCATTGCCATGTTCAAAAATAATACCCCATTATTCCTTTTTCTATTCTGCCCTAAATGGCACTATGTGAAGGAAGTATCATTTATATTTTTCCTAGTGGCTCCCAACCTTTTTGGTAATGTTTATATGTCCAAATAATTGCCTCATGCACAAGTTCAACTTTATTTGCCTAGCCAATCTTCCTCAGCAATTTTTCAAAGTTTCTGTCAAACAGAAGCCATTGTGAAGGAAGTACTAGCTAGGAATATCCAAATGAGTTTTACTTTTGCACACTCCTTAAGGTACTCATATTAACCCCTTCCACCCATTTGCAGCCCCATCCAATCATCTATGTGAGTACATGAGAAAATCTTTGATTCTGGCAATATTTTCAGGTTGTGAAGCAAGTGTATTTTATATTGCTTCAAAAATCTTGATAAATTACCAGATAATTCTTATACCCATAATACATATCTCCACCCATTTTGGGAATATTTGATTAAGCTATTACCCCCCTAGAATTTTTGCAAGTTTCTGTCTAGAGGAGATGCTTGTGAAGGAAGTACCATTTTGGTTTATCCAAATGGTACGAAACCTTTCTCATCATCTTCATATGATCAAATAACCCTTCCTTGCTCAGACTCAGCTCAATCCAATCAACCATGTGAGTGCACCATCATGATCTTCATTTCTAACCAGATTATGTGGTTGTTAAGCAACTGCAGTAAATATTGATCCATTTACCCTAAAAACCTCCAGGATGAAATTCCTTCGATAGATAAACCTTCCAGACAAGCTATTTACTGAGTTACCTAGCTAGTGTCCCCACTGCACAGCACAAACACTTGGCTGCTGGTTTACTTTGGAGCTAAGTGCAAATCTCTTCTTTGCCCCTGGAATGATTTATTTCCTCAATCGTACTAAGGTCACTAAGGTCAATCCACTGGACATGGTCGTCCTGGCCAAAACGAGCAATTTGCACCGGAGAGCGTGGTGATCACGCATGCGTCATGCATATTGCGCGCTCTGGCTTCTTCCCGCCCCTGTTCTCGTCGTCTCCCTCCTCGTCTCTACCTCCATTCATGTCCTGGAGCTCCCCCGTGATGCCCTGCATCGCCCTACGTCGATGGCTCATCATTGTTCGCCATGAATGCGTCGCTAGGTCCATGCCCGTGCCATGCCCAGCCACTGCCCTCCATTAGTGCTTGGTCGGGAGCTCACCCGTGACCTCCAGAAGCCTCCCCTCGGCCTATATAAGGACCCCTAGACTCTCCCGCAGCTCCCAAGCCCCTCCTCGTCCCTCCTAGCCCACCGGAGCAACGGCATCTCGCCGGAGTTCGTCTCTGTTCGCCTCAGTAGCCGCGGTTCCTCTTTGGTTCCGGCGAGCTCGAGCCTCCTCTCCTCCTCCCAAGTTGTCCACGAGGTTCCCCACATCACCGCGAGTCGCCCCAACCCCTATCTCCATCTCGGCCAACCGGAGCTCCTCCCTCCCTCCCGTCACCTCCACGAGTCTCCCCACGGCCTCTTGGTCCGCCCCCACCCCTTAGCCTCACTGGAGACGGCCACACCACCAGAAACCACCGCCGGCGCCCGCCTTCTGTCCTCCTCGGGTCGCCGCCCTGCGCCGCCGTTCCAGGCCACCACGGTGGCCCCTCTTCGCCTGAATGGGTGCGGCTGGCCTCTACGCATCTGCCGGTGCCCTCGGCCGGGCCGGGGATCGCTGGAGCTGTCCGGCCCCTTGGCCGCTTCCCTCCCCTGCCCCGCTCTGTTCCACGGGAGGAACAGAGGCGCGGGAGGAAGAAGACAGGAGTGCTGACCCCCATCCCCTGCGTGTGGACCCCTCCAGTCAGCCTCCTAAGCGTCGGCCCCGCGTTGACTTGTCCATGCTGACGTGGATAAGTGAAGACGTATTTGGGCATCTACGTTTTCATCCACCAAAAACGTATTTCCCCAAGTGCGCGTTCTTTTTTTCTGTTAAGGACCTGTTGTTGATGATTTTTATTGCAAAGAGGTCCTTGGCAGAAAAACTATCATATCTTTTTATCTGTAACTCCAAATGAGGTGAATTCAACGCTCACTTCTTCATTTCGTCGAGCCCGTTTTGATGGTCATGCTTTTACTATGGTTTGACACTATGAAAATGACCATTTTGTCCCTTCCCTTATTCAGCCCCCTCTGAGAGAGAAAGATTTCTGACGATTCGTTCCGCGAGTTTCTCGCACTTCCTCTCGGTGATTTCTTCCACCCCAGGCAAGCCACAATACCCACTTGCATGATAGTCATGCAGTAACCATGATTTTCAACTTGAATCTTTATTAAATGTTTACTTGTTGAAAAGATGGTTATCGTTGTTCCGGTGATGTTTAGATTTGCGTGTTCACTTTTGAGCTATGTTGTCTTGTACTCTATTATCATGTTCTACCTGCTAGTAATTCCTTCCATATGATTATGCTTGCTAGTAGTACATGTTGATGTTGGTGATGGTCATGCTAGTCAGTATGCCATGCCCAGTGGATATGATTTATTGTTGATATGGTGGATAGTTATGTGATACCCTCATGATTATGTTGATATCATGTTCTTGCATTTTATCATGGCTCGGCATATTTGCATTCAAGTTAACCGGATTAAATTGAACTTGAACAACTGTTGGCTGAGTCATGGTGCCACTAAATTGATGCTGACCAGTGCAACCACGCTTACCGGTATGGGACGGTCCTAACTAGGTCTATTGTCGTGCCTCTCATTGGTGCCTCCAACGAGGGAAGGTTATGGGCGTGCTATACCCTGGCACGGTAAGCAGGCATAACCTTGTGTGCCCGTTGTTGAGTTTTCTTTTTTTGGATCCGTGTCCCTGTGTGGGACAGGCCACGACGGTGGTCGTTGTGTCTGGAGGTAGACACGGGGCCACCCATGACTTAGCCTAGCGGGGAGTGAGTCGGAGTGGCCAGGAGAGTGTCATGGCAGTAGGACGGTTTTGTCGGAACGCCTTTGGTCCACCCGAATGGGAGTGCGAGGCAATGGGTTCTGTAGTGTGGGTATAGTGTACTAACCTCTGTAGAGTGTATATTAAACCTATCGATAGTCGCGCCGCAGATAAGGGCCCAGGTCAAAAGTAGGTCACACCATGAGTCAATTGTAATAACAATAATGTGCTTAATAACGATGAGATAAGTTGGTTGTGAACACCGTAAGGATCACGGGCCATGTATTGGTCGGGTTGTGATCGCTGTAAGGGTCACGGGCCATGTATTGGTCGGGTTGTGATCGCCGTAAGGGTCATGGGCCAAGTGTTGGTCGGGCTGTGATCGCCGTAAGGATCACGGGCCAAGTGTTGGTCGGGTTGTGATCGCCGTAAGGATCACGGTGGTATCGAGGATACCGAGTTGTTGTATATTCGTGAGGTTGTACAAGAATTGTGGGCAAAGGTCAAGCTCCTTGTGGTCATTTTTTGACTGCTACGGTATTGTTCATACCAAGCTTGATTTGATCCTGAGATGATCGTGTGATGTCTGAGGTTGGTAAGTGATGCATGTGTTGGTTACGAGGTAACCCAAGCAGGATAAGTGGTGCATATGGTGTCATCATGTTGCATGCTAGTATTGTCGGACTAATATTTTCATGTTGTGTTAGCTGTATCATGTTTATGTTGGTCATGCCATGTTATTCTGATGATCTCATGATAATTCCTGTTTAACATGTAATTGCCATGCTGTTTTCTGTCTTGAATGCTTCTGGTTATTGTGAGCTTGCAAGTACATTCAATGTACTGACCTCGCGTGTCATGCCAGTTTGCAGGTCATGCCGGATTTGATTGCTTGCTTGTCGTGGTTTCCGTTCGTGTGAGCTAGGATAAGCATTCCAGCCAGAGTCCCTGTGGAGTGGAGTTCACCACCATCGTCATTGTTCCGCTGCTATAGTTCTTCTGCTGCATCGTGTAGTTCTGCTGCTTGCAAAGAGCAACAGTGGCAGGCGTAGTGTCGCCGTGCCGATGTACCTTTGTACCCAAATAGATTGTAATAAAGTACTAGTTTGTTCTATGCTAAGCAGTGCCGTATTCCAGAAGACTTCATCTCGATCTCTGGGCTGGAATATGGTGCATTCCGGTTTTCTCTGAGCCGGGGTGCCACAGGCTTGGTATCAGAGCAGGTCTGGCTGTAGGGCGCTCTAGACCGCGTGAACGTTAGAAAGCGGTAGTATAGACCCTAGTTGGTTTGTTGCATTTGGTTGCTGCATTTGTGTGTTGCATAGCATGCATATAGCCTTAGTATTTGTACTAACGGTTTATCTGGGGAGTGTAGCTGGCATCGGTTCGGATCCACTACAGCTCAACCTTTGCATTTCTCCAGTTCCTTTTCTTCGTTCGGTGTTTGGTGTCATTTCTGTCCCAGCAGAGTGATGCCAAGTGATCCCGACACTGTTTGCAAAAATGGTGCTCAGTTATCGCACCGATGTCTTTCCTTCAGTCTCGCCTATCGTTTCGGTGATAGACATGCTTCTATCCTGGATCGTCCTTTTTATTTGTCATGTTGGCAACCCTTAATGATCTTTGTTATCAAGAAAGGGCAATGTCAGCAGCCTCAGTTTTTCCCCGCTATCCTATTTCTTGGATGAGTACGGATCTTTTTACGTCTGCTTGATAATAATGTGGTTGCGACCTTCGTGTCCCACTACATGATTACCGAGTGCGTCCTCGCCTCCAAGCTAGTTCAGGTTGCTATCTGGCTAAGCTAGCACTTGGTGTAGCGCTGTTTACACCTATTCTTCCACACATTTATTCGTCCTCGTGTACATCGTCACAACATGCTAGATCGTAGTACTGCAGATTCCGCGTAATTGGTGTGCTTAAGTTGGCATGCATATTGTGTGACTAGCAGTAATATGTGATGATTGCTTGATTTATTATATTAGTGGTATGCTTGTGTGCTTTTGTTTTAGTCGTTTCTTTTGTTCCTTTCTTTGGGCCTTTAGTGTTACAAAATTTTCCCCTATTAAAGTTGATTGTCAGCCGACACTGGACCCGAAGAGTCAGCAAGAATTGCATATATTTGGAAACTCAGCTAAACATAATGGAATTATTAGCAAACTGCAGTGAAATTGGGAATGTCTTGTCGGGATGCAAAAGAAATCCTGGATGGACCGTCAGTATCAAGTTTGCATTAGCGTGCACTCATCACGGCAAGATGATTAAATCAGCAAGAAGGTAAATTGTGTGCAAGGTTGGCAGAAGATTATCAAAGGTATGGCTCAGATACAAGTTTAATTTTTCATTGAGGATGATTTTGGAACTCGATGTACCTAGAAGCAAACAAAAATATGGCATATACTTGGAAAGGAAAATAGTCCTGCAAAACCCCGTTTCATACAAGAAATCAATAACAAAAATATTAATATGGTTATATATGTGGTAATCGGTCCGCATATCACAATAATAAGCTTCTGGTGGAAGCAACCCACTTTTCCCTTGCAAGCTACCAAAGAAGCTTCCAAGGCAAAATTCTATCTTCCTCAGTATGATATGTGGATGATTCCCGTGCAAGGTACCTCGTCTTCTTCAGTAAGCAACCGCAAAAGCTTCCGGGATAAGGTACTGAGTCTTTCCCCAGCAAAGTCTTTAAGGGGGTAAGCTTCTAAAGCACGATATTCAGTCTTCTTCAGCAAGCTGTCCGATGAAAGTTTCGAGCACAAGCCAGCAAATATTCCGCAGTAAGACATTGGTACAAGGTAGTACGCTGTGAATTGACAGCATATGGTAGTGAATCCCAAGAATCAGATCTGCAATATTTTGGTCAGAATCAAGAATCAGTCAGAATACACGTCTGTCTCGGAATCAAGTCCTCATATATATGCAATGAGCATACCACCAAGATCTTACAAGTAATTCGGCATGAGGAATAATAGTCTGGAAGTCTGAGCCCTCACTTATATGAATCATTCTGGATAGCCTGTCGTGAACAAATTTTTTCCATCAGAACCACCGTCAGTCAAGTCTACAGATATTATCATACAGGCCAAACCCTTTATGCTGGCCGCGTTAGGAGAGAATCAAATATTTGGTACGGATACAATACGCACGACAGTGGAACCGGTTAAGATGATTCAGAAACTTCTGCGATGAGTCAGAATCTGTCAGGAAACGGTTATGTTTTAACTCACTGTTTGGAACCCAAAGGACCTGCATTTTGAGGAGAAACCTAATGCAATGAGTCAGAGCTTGAGTTTTCATCAGAAAATTCTGGTCATCATTACATGAAAGGTTGTCAGTGCCGGGTGGCACACCCACTGAAAATCACTTTTGGATTTGTGAGACGGACATATATTTCAGTCGTGATAATTAAGTCACACTCAGCTAGTCAGCAGATCTAAAAGGAAATTGGAGCCCATATAAGCATGGGCAAGCCAGGTAAGATCTGTCAGAATGTGGATACAGTAAAGCGAACCACCTAGGGCCAGTCAGATAAAAATTTAATGGGAACAACAATAAAGGAAAAAGGATACCCGAGTTGGAAACGGTTTCCTTAAGTCAGAATATTCATACTAGTTCCCTAAGCAACCAAATCTCGAGGACTAGATTTCTTTAAGGGGGTAAGGTTGTGACAGCCTGATTTTTGGCCCTTTCTTTTTCTTTTGTTTTTCTGAGGTTTTTGCCTGACTTTTCTTTTTCTTTTTCCGTGGCTTTGTGGTCTCGAAACTGAAGAAGATGACCTCTTCTTTGCTTCCAGAGTGGCTTGTCATTCCCAAATCTTTCCCTAGACCCTATCATTTCCATCCGAGCCCAAATCCCAATATTCTTTTTATTGGGAATATTCCTTTTCTATTAAAGGAATAACTCAAAATTGCCCTAGGTTATGAAGCAACCTATATTTCCATCACTCCAAAAATACCCAAATAATTCTCATAATTTTTTTGGGGTCATATCTTGATCAAATATGACAAAACTTTTTATTGCCATGTTCAAAAATAATTCCCCATTATTCCTTTTTCTATTCTGCCCTGAATGGCACTGTGTGAAGGAAGTGTCATTTATATTTTTCCTAGTGGCTCCCAACTTTTTTGGGCATGTTTATATGTCCAAATAATTGCCTCATGCACAAGTTCAACTTTATTTGCCTAGCCAATCTTCCTCAGCAATTTTTCAAAGTTTCTGTCAAACAGAAGCCATTGTGAAGGAAGTACTAGCTAGGATAATCCAAATAAGTTGTACTTATGCACACTCCTTAAAGTGCCAATATTAACCCCTTCCACCCATTTGCAGCCCCATCCAATCATCTATGTGAGCACAGGAGCAAATCTTTGATTCTGGCAATATTTTCAGGTTGTGAAGCAAGTGTATTTTATATTACTTCAAAAATCCTGATAAATTACCAAATCATTTTATACTCATAAAACATATCTCCACCCATTTTGGGCATATTTCATTAAGCCATTATCCCCCTAGAATTTTTGCAAGTTTCTGTCCAGAGGAGATGCTTGTGAAGGAAGTACCATTTTGGTTAATCCAAATGGTATGAAACCTTTCTCATCATCTTCATATGATCAAATAACGCTGCCTTGCTCAAACTCAGCTCGATCCAATCAACCATGTGAGTGCATCATCATGATCTTCATTTCTGACCAGATTATGTGGTTGTTAAGCAAATGTAGTAAATATTGATCCATTGACCCTCAAAACCTCCAGGATGAAAGTCCTTCGATAGATAAAACCTCCCAGACAAGCTATTTACTGACTTACCTAGCTGGTGTCCCCACTGCATAGCGCAAACACTTGGGTCCTGGTTTACTTTGGAGCTAAGTGCAAATCTCTTCTTTGCCCCTGGAATGATTTATTTCCTCGATCGTACTAAGGTCACTAAGGTCAATCGACTGGATATGGTCGTCTTGGCCAAAACCAGCAATTTGCACCAGAGCGCGTGGTGATCACGCTCGTGTCATGCAGATTGCGCGCTCTGGCTTCTTCCCGCCCTGTTCTCATCGGCTTCCTCCTCGTCTCGACCTCCATTCATGTCTTGGAGCTCCCCCGTGATGCCCTGCATCGCCCTGCGTCGATGGCTCATCATGGTTCCCCATGAATGCGTCGCTAGGTCCATGTCCGTGCCATGCCCAGCCACTGCCCTCCATTAATGCTTGGTCGGGAGCTTGCCCGTGAGCTCCAGAAGCCTCCCCTCGGCCTATAACAGGACCCCTAGACTCTACCGCAGCTCCCAAGCCCCTCCTCGTCCCTCCTAGCCCACCGGAGCAACGGCATCTCGCCGGAGTTTGTCTCTGTTCGCCTCGGCCGCCGTGGTTCCTCTTTGGTTCCGGTGAGCTCGAGCCTCCTCTCCTCCTCCCAAGTTGTCCATGATGTTCACCACATCTCTGCGAGTCTCCCCAACCCCTTTCCCCTCGCCGGAGTGCACCATGGCCGCGGCCTCTGCGTTCGGCCGCCACCATCGCGTCTCAGCCGCCTCTCCATCTCGGCCAACCGGAGCTCCTCCCTCCCTCCTGTCACCTCCACGAGTCTCCCCACAGCCTCTCGGTCCGCCCCCACCCCTCAGCCTCGCCGGAGACGGCCACACAACCAGAAACCACCGTCGGCGCCCGCCTCTATCCTCCTCGGGTCGCCGCCCTGCGCCGCCGTTCCAGGCCTCCCCGGCGGCCGCTCTTCGCCTGAATGGGTGCAGTTGGCCTCTGCGCATCCGCCGGTGCCCTCTGCCGGGCCGGGGATCGTCGGAGCCGGCCGACCCCTTGGCCGCTTCCCTCCCCTACCCCGTTCTATTCCATGGGAGGAACAGATGCGCGGGAGGAAGAAGACAGGAGCGCTAACCCCCATTCCCTGCGCGTGGACCCCACGAGTCAGCTTCCCAGCCGCCGGCCCCGCGTTGACTTGTCCACACTAACGTGGATAAGTGTAGACGTATTTGGGCATCTGCATTTTCATCCACCGAAAACGTATTTCCCCAAGTGCGCGTTCTGTTTTTCTGTTAAGGACCTGTTGTTGATGATTTTTATTGCAAAGAGGTCCCTGGCAGAAAAACTATCATATCTTTTTATTCGTAACTCCAAATGAGG
This sequence comes from Triticum aestivum, assembly GCF_018294505.1. NCBI lineage: Eukaryota > Viridiplantae > Streptophyta > Magnoliopsida > Poales > Poaceae > Triticum > Triticum aestivum. The sequence continues at coordinate 551,015,516 of NC_057813.1, read as the reverse complement.
TGAATCCAACGCTCACTTCTTCGTTTCATCGAGCCCGTTTTGTTGGTCATGCTTTCACTATGGTTTGACACTATGAAAATGACCATTTTGCCCCTGCCCTTATTCAGCCCTCTATGAGAGAGAAAGATTTCCGATGATTCATTCCGCGAGTTTCTTGCACTTCCTCCCAGTGATTTCTTACACCCCAGGCAAGTCACAATACCCACTTGCATGATAGTCATGCAGTAGCCATGATTTTCAACTTGAATCTTTATTAAATGTTTGCTTGTTGAAAAGATGGTTATCGTTGTTCCGGTGATGTTTAGATTTGCATGTTCACTTTTGAGCTATGTTGTCTTGTACTCTGTTATCATGTTCTACCTGCTATTGATTCCTTCCATATGATTATGCTTGCTAGTAGTACATGTTGATGTTGGTGATGGTCATGCTAGTCAGTATGCCATGCCCAGTGGATATGATTTATTGTTGATATGGTGGATAGTTATGTGAAACCCTCGTGATTATGTTGATATCATGTTGATGCATTTTATCATGGCTCAGCATATTTGCATTCAAGTAACCGGATTAAATTGAACTTGAACAACTGTTGGCTGAGTCGTGGTGTCGCTCAATCGAGCTAACCAGTGCAACCATGCTTACCGGTATGGGACGGTCCTAACTGGGTCTATTGTCGTGCCTCTTGCCGGTGCCTCCAAGGAGGGAAGGTTATGGGCGTGTTGTACCCTGGCCCGGTAAGCAGGCATAACCTTGTGTTCCCGTTGTTGAGTTTTATTTTTTTGGATCTGTGTCCCCGTGTGGGACGGGCCACGACGGTGGTCGTTATGTCTGGAGGTAAACACGGGGCCACCCATGACTTAGCCTAGTGGGAAGTGAGTCGGAGTGGCCGGGAGAGTGTCATGGCAGTAGGACGGTTTTGTCGGAACGCCGTTGGTCCACCCGAATGGGAGTGCGAGGCCATGGGTTCCGTAGTGTGGGTACAGTGTACTAACCTTTGCAGAGTGTATATTAGATCTATCGGTAGTCGCGCCCGCAGATAAGGGCCTAGGTCGAAAGTAGGTCACACCATGTGTCAACAGTAATAAGAATAATGTGCTTAATAACGATGAGGTAATTTGGTTGTGATCGCCATAAGGTTCACGGGCCATGTATTGGTCGGGTTGTGATCGCCGTAAGGGTCACGGGACATTTATTGGTCGGGTTGTGATCGCCGTAAGGGTGCCATGTATTGGTCGGGTTGTGATCGCCATAAGGGTCATGGGCCAAGTGTTGGTCGGGTTGTGATCGCCATAAGGATCACGGGCCAAGTGTTGGTCGGGTTGTGATCGCCGTAAGGATCACGATGGTATCGAGGATACCGAGTTGTTGTATATTCATGAGGTTGTACAAGAATCGTGGGTAAAGGTCAAGCTCCTTGTGGTCATTTACTGATCTCTACGGTATTGTTCATACCAAGCTTGATTTGATCCTGAGATGATCGTGTGATGTCTGAGGTTGTTAAGTGATGCATGTGTTGGTTACGACGTAACCCGAACAGGATAAGTGGTGCATATGGTGTCATCATGTTGCATGCTAGTATTGTCGGACTAATATGTTCATGTTGTGTTAACTGTATCATGTTTATGTTGGTCATGCCATTTTATTCTGATGATCTCATGATAATTCATGTTTAACATGTAATTGCCATGCTGTTGTCTGTCTTGACTGCTTCTGGTTATTGTGAGCTTGCAAGTACATTCAATGTACTGACCTGGCGTGTCATGCCAGTTTGTAGGTCATGACGGATTTGATTGCTTGCTTGTCGTGGTTTCCGTTCGTGTGAGCTAGGATAAGCGTTCCAGCCAGAGTCCCTGCGGAGTGGAGTTCACCACTGTCGTCGTTGTTCCGTTGCTATAGTTCTTCCACTGCATTGTGTTGTTCTGCTGCTTGCATAGAGCAACAGTGGCAGGCATAGTGTCACCGTGCCGATGTAACCTTTGTACCCAAATAGATTGTAATAAAGAGCTGGTTTGTTCTATGCTAAGCAGTGCCGTATTCTAGAAGACTTCATCTCGATCTCTGGGCTGGAATACGGGGCGTTCCGGTTTTCTCTGAGCCGGGTTGCCACACCCGACGAGTAACACCACTCCCTACTATATTATTTTCCGTGCTCTTTTTTGACTTTGCCATGTCAAGCCGTACCCACAATACAAAAGAATAAAATCGCTCTTCAGAACTCATTGATGCATGATACAGACAAGCAATACTTTGATGTAAGACAGTCATATGAGGATGGAACATGTAAGAAAAACATGACGGCATGGCATATTCACAGCTACGATGTGTAAACTAAGCAGAAGGATTTTCAAGAAAATAGAAGTAATGCAAGCTAGACACCATATGAAAGATGCAACCAATATTACTCTGCCAAGATAAAAGTGTCTTGTCATAAGTGGCAATTCGAAAAACTAGAAGCAGTACAATGTAGAAATCAATGCAAGATGCAACCACTATCAAACTGCCATGTTAAAAGCGTCCAATCATGAGTGACTGATGCGGGATACACAACAGCAGTACTTTTATGTAAGAACATGTATGATAGATAGATGCAGTGTATTCTAGACACAGAAAGCCATGTCATATGCACATGTATAACGTATAAATTCAGCACGTGCAATTTAATCAAAATAGAAGAAATACAGGCTAGACAACATATGCAACATGAAACCAATTATCACAGTGTCAACTTAGAGCAAGCACCTGTGATGGTGGAGTACGGGAGATGAACTCATCATGTAGACTTGGGACTTCAACTTCATTAGCAGTAGGAGTGGCAAATCTAGAGAGTCTCTATGTGCGTCGGTACGGAGGACCAACATCCCCTAACTTACTCTTTTCCTTCTTATTTTCTGATATTGCCTTATGAAGTCAAAACCACAAGAAGATGAATAAAATTAGCTCTGCATAACTAGTTGATGCATGATACATACGAACACTACTTTGATGTAAGGCAAGCACAGGATAGGAGGATGGAATATATACAAAAAAGACAGCATTGCATATCCACACGTACGATAGGAGGATGGGATATGTATGAAAAAACAGTAAGCGGAAGGCATTTCAACAAAATTAGAAGAAATGAAAGCTAGGCACCATATGAACATGCAACCAATATCACTCTATTAGGTAAAAAGTGTCTCGTCGTAAGTGTCATTTCAAGAAAATAGAAGCAGTCCAAGCTAGAAGACAATGCAAGATGCAACCTACATCATAGACCCAAGTTAAATGTGTCTTATGGGTAAGTGATCGTTGCAGGTATAAGTTGTAAGCTACACAGATGCAATTCAACATAATCAGAAGCAATACAAACTAGACATCATACGGAAAACACAACCACATATAACAGTTCCAAGTTATAGCAAGCACCTGTGATGGTGGAGTAGGGGAAATGTTCTCATCATGTACATGTATGTTCTAGGAACAGGAACACGTGTCATATTCACCGGCATTATGTGTAAAGTAAGCAGATGCAATTCAATAAAGTTAGAAGCAATACAAGCTAGACATCATACGCAACATGCAACCACATATAATAGTGCCAAGTTAGAGCAAGCACCTGTGATGGTGGAGTAGGGGAGATGTGCTCATCATCTACACAGCTACATTGACTGTCCAGCCTTGTGTTGTCTTGCGAATCTTGTTGGGATGATGGCGGAGTAGAATCTGTAGAGGCCCCCTGTTTGAGTTGCTCTGAAGGACCACCATCATTCACTACCGGACTAATTTCCTTCAGCTGTAATGATTTTGCATTGTGAAGTCAAACCGAGAAGAAAAAGGAATAAAATTCGCTCTTCAGAACTCATTCATGCATGATACTGACAAACACTACTCGGATGAAAGGCAAACACATGATGCGAGGATGCACTATGTATGAAAAGCAGGATGGCGTGACATATTCACAACTATGATGTGGTAACTAAGAAGAAGGCGTTTCAACAAATTAGAAGCACTGCAAGCTAGACACCATATGAAAGATGCAACCAGTATAACTCTGCCAAGTTCAAACTGTATGGTGTTTCAACAAATTAGAAGCAGTACATGCTAGAAATCATATGCAAGACACAACCAATATCACAGTGCCGACTTAAATGTGCATTATCATAAGTGGCTGATGCGGGATATGAAAGAATAGTAGTCTGATGTAAGAACATGGTGTGATCAGATATAGTATGTTCTAGAAACACGAACACATGTCATATTCACAGGCATTATGTGTAAAGTAAGAAGATGCAGTTCAACAAAGTTAGAAGTAATACAAGCTAGACATCATATGCAACATGCAACCACATATAATAGTGCCAAGTTAGAGCAAGCACCTGTGATGGTGGAGTAGGGGAGATGTGCTCATCATCTACACAGCTACATTGACTGTCTAGCCTTGCGTTGTCTTGCAAATCTTGTTGGGATGATGGCGGAGTAGAATTTGTAGAGAACCTCCATTTCAGTTACTCGGAAGGACCACCATCATCCAATGCCTTGCCAATTTCCTTCAGCTTTATTGATTTTGCACTATGAGGTCAAACCAACAAGAAAAAGGAATATAATTCGCTCTTTAGAACTCATTCATGCATGATACTGATGAACACTACTCTGATGAAAGGCAAAGTCATGATACGAGGATAGAATATGTATGAAAAACTAGACAGCTTGACATATTGACACCTATGATGTGGTAACTAAGCAGAAGGCACTTCAACAAATTAGAAGCACTCCAAGCTATACACCATATGGAAGGTGCAATCAATATCACTCTGCCATGTTAAAACTATCTCGTCATAGGTGGCGTTCATCAAACTAGCAGCAATACATGCTAGAAATCATATTCAAGACGTAAACCAATATGACACTGCCAACTTAAAGGTGTCCCATCATAAGTGACTGATACATGATACACAAGAATAGTAGTTTAATGTAAGAACATGGTGTGATAGACAGATATAGTATGTACCAAACACAGGAAAGAGTGTCATATTCACACGTATCATGTGTAAGCTGAGCAGATGCAGTTTACACTAATTAGGAGCAATACAAGATAGACACCATATGCAACATGCAACCATATATCACACTGCCAAGTTAGAGCAAGCACCTTGGATGGTGGAGTAGGGGAGCGGAGACTTGGACCTTGTAATGCACTAGCAGTCCAAGGAGAATCGGTACAGATGCTTCATTTACGTTGCTGCAGAGGAGCACCATCATCGCCTTCCTTACTCTTTTCCTTCCTCTTTCTTGATTTTGCCTTTTCAAGTCAAACCCACAAGAAAAAGGAATAAAATTTTCTCTCCAGAACTCATTGATGCATGATACTGACGAACACCACTTTCATGTAAGGCAGCCGCATGATAGGAGGATGGAATATGTATGAAAAACAGGACGGCGTGACATATTGACATGTATGATGTATAAAGTGTAAACTAAGCACAAGGTGTTTGAACTTGTTAGAATCAATGCAAGATACAAACCATATGAAAGATGAAACCAATATCACTCTGCCAAATTAAAAGGGTGCCCTAACAAATGTATTTGACCAAATTAGAAGCAATACATGGCAACAGGCTAGAAATAATATGCAATATGCAACGAATAAAGGTGACTCGTCGTAAGTGATTGATTCAGGATACAGAAGAGAGGTAGTTTCATGTAAGAACAAGGTTAACACATATATGTAGTGTGTACAAAAAAAATAGGAAGGAATGTCATATTCACAGGTGTAATGTGTAAATTAAGCAGATGCAATTTACCCTATTTAGAAGCATTACAAGCTAGACACCGTATGCAACATGCAACCACATATCACACCGCGAAGTCAGAGCAAGCACCTGTGATGGTGGTGTAGGGGAAATGCAGTCTTCAAGTAGAGAGCTACGTTCAAAAACTTCATTTAGGCTTGCTGTTTCTTGAGAATCATGTGGAGAGGATGAAACTGCATTCTTTATAAGAGTAGCGCATCTCATACTAACCCACGGGCGTGACTGTCTCATCATAAGCAATAGATGCAGGATACACAAGAACAATAGTTTGATGTAAGAACATGGTGTGATAGGCAGATGTAGTATGTACCAAAAACGGGAAGGCGTGTCATATTCACATGTATAATGTGTAAGCTAAGGAGATGCAATTTAACAAATTAGGAGCAATACAAGCTAGGCACCATATGCAACATGCAACCAGATATCACACTGCCATGTTAGAGCAAGCACCTTGGGTTGTGGAGTAGGGGAGATGAGATTTGGAGCTTGCAGGAGAATCTATAGAGATCATTTGTTTCGGTTGCTCCATAGGACCACCATCATTCTGTGCCTTCGTCCTTTCAGATTTTGCCTTGTTAAGTAAACTCACAAGAAAAAGGAATGAAATTCGCACTTCCAAATTTGTTGATGCATGATACTGACGAACACAACTTTTATGTATGGCAACCACATTGTAGAAGGATGTAATATGTATGAAAAACTTTAAGCAGAAGGCATTTCAACAAATTGGAAGCAATGCAATCTAGACACCATATGAAAGATCCAACCAAAATCACTCTACCAATTTAGATGTGTCTCATTATAAGTGGCACTTCAACAAATTAGAGGCAATACATGTTTGAAATGATATGCAAGATGCAACCAATATTATACTCTCAACTTGAAGGTGTATCGTCAGAAGTGATTGATGAGGGACACACAAGAAAAGTAGTTTGATGTAAGAACATGGTTAATAGAAAGACGTAGTATGTACCAAAAATAGGAAGGCATGTCATATTCACAGGTATAATGTGTTAACTAAGCAGATGCAATTTACCCTAATTAGAAGCATTACAAGGTAGACACCATATGCAACATGCAGCCACATATCACACTGCCAAGTAAGAGCAAGCACCTGCGATGGTGGTGTGGGGGAATTGCGGTCATCAACTAGAGAGCTACATTGACGATCTTCATTTAGCCTTGCTGTTTCTTGAGAAACATGTGGGGAGGATGACACTGCACTCTTTAAACGAGTAGGACATCTGACAGTAACCCACTAGGGTGACTGTCTCATCATAAGTGATTGATGAGGGATACAAAAGAGCATTAGTTTGATGTACGAACATGGTTAACAGACATATGTAGTATGTATCAAAAATAGGAAGGCATGTCATTATCAAAGGTTTAATGTGTAAAGTAAGCAGATGCAATTTAACCAAATTGGAAGCAATACAAGCTAGACACCATATGCAACATGCAACCACATTTGATAGCGTGAAGTTAAAGCAAGCACCTGGGATGGTTGTGTGTGGCAATTGAGATCATCAACCGTAGAGCTACATTTACTGTCTCCAACTGCTGACACTGCACCCTTTAGAGCGTTGAAACGCTTAGTGCTTATCTTCGAATTACACTGGAGCGACTTCTATCTTTTCTTTTCTGCATTCATCAACACTGTGTCAGAGTCTGAAATACACATGCATAAAAAAACAAGTGTGACTATGGGTGAAGTGTGTGCACAATTAGTACAGTGTAAAGGTAGCAGATAGCAGGTCGATGAGAAATAAATAACAAGAGACATATGATATCTCTACAACATGCATGGCACACTAAATTACTACATGATTCTATGAAAATAACAGTCGACTGAAAACAAATAGGTCAGTTCATTTTTCTGCACCATCCGATGTACAAAGAACGGGCAGATCTCCTTCATCTACCTCCAGCCAGTCAGTGTTGACGATCTTCCTTGAAACGCCAGCGACCACCGGCCCATTCCCCTGCCCGCGCCCTCCCCTCAACCTCACCGCACCGCCGTGCTTGGCACCGCCCCCCGGCCATCCATTCAAGCCCCGCCGACCTCCAGATCGGGAGCAAGCAGCTCCTGCGCCCCACACCCCTATGATAGACACTGATGCGCCGCTTCCCCGACGAATAGGCGGACTATGTGCTCCGCGCGCCTAAGCGGGTGCTGCTTCTTTTAATTGTGGTTCGACTGACCCTGAATTGAAATCCGGGCGGGCTACTGACCTCTAGCAAAGGTGAAATAGTAAAGGGAGGAAACCTTGTGCATTTAGTATCACGAAGAAGATGCAGTAAGAATTGCTCAACTAGTTTTTTCGTGGGATAAATACGGTGCGAGCAGAGACGTAAGGTTTGCATGAATAAGGGAAGAGGAGTATCTCTTTCTGCTAGCAGTGTTGTGTCCTCCTTCTGTTTTTCTAAAGATCTTCTTGTGGTTCGCTGGATACGAGAAGTTGTGGAGGACGGTGGATCCTTGGACGAACCCATGGCCAAGTTGTTGAGTGTGGTGCGGTGGCCGTCTGTCAGCGGCGGGGAACCAGATCCGAGGCGGCAAACGACAACGTAGCAGGAACAGCTTCGGTGCGGTGGTCAGTTGCAACAGTGGAGCGGCAGCGGTGAGTTGTAGGACAGCGTGGTCGGAGTGGTTCTGGTATGGCGCACATAGGCGTCGGCATCATGGAGGTTGCTCTGCCTCACCTTCAGCTACTAAGTCCTTGAGGGTGTTGCGATTGTGGTTGCGTTGGACGACGACATTGGGGTACCAGCTTCGGTGTGATGGAGGAGGGCGGCGGTGGATTGGGCGCTATGGGGTGGAGGACGAAGGAGGCTGGGTATTCGTGGCTGGTGGAGAGGGTGTTTTGGCGCCCATGGAGTATGAATGGTGAAACGGAGGGAGGGGGAACTAAGGGGGACAATGTTTCGGTTTGGGACGCGCTTGTTTGAAATTTGGGGAAAGTTACAAACTTTGCCCCCATCTAAAATTTTGGACATATTGCGGGTTGGGGGTAGGAAAGTAATCTCAGGTGTCCCAAATGTGGGCGGGATAGATTTCGGCCGAGTGCATGGGTGTTTAGGCACCCATGGCGTATGAATGCTTCTCGGAGGCGGTTGAGACTGGCGTCTTGGTGAAGTTACAAACCTACCCTGGTTTAGACCTTTGGACATCGGACCGATAGGCTACATGGGCCAGAGTAAGGACAATAATTTCCTACCACCAAACATTAGTCTCGCCCGGTTTCAGGTGACCAGAGGCTTATTTGGCGCTTCATTCAATATTTGGGAGCAGAAGCATTAACGTTTTCGCTTCTCTTGAATTTAACTTTCAGGATTTGTCAAACTTCACAAATCTTTACTCTTGAAAATCCTAAAGCTACGATTATTTTGGAATGGAGGGGGTACATTTGAATATACATCGTACACGAGTATATATTAAAAAATATGCAACTTACCTCAGTTCATGCATGGTTCCAGATATAATCTCCTTGGTTGCAAAAAACGTTAGACATGCGTATGAATATATAGCATGTTCAAACGCACAACAAAGATTGATGCCCCCTTTTAGATCTGATTTACAACTGCCATTATCTCGGGTTCAAATAGATGAATGCACTTCCTACGAATTCGAATCTTCGAAACCCCCTTTATGTTGAATTCAACAGGTATTCTATTTCATAGCTAGCAATTTGGAATGTATCCATGCAAGTGACAAATGTATAAAGTGCTTCACACTAACAACATGGAGTGCACTAATTAATGTTTATATATGAATTGCAAAAGCAATCCATTGCTTGTATTTCAAACTGCTCTCACTCTATGGATCAATAATATGAAATAATCACATGCACATGCTAGAATTCAATAGAGTATGGGTGTCTGATAGACCTATTTTCGTCCATAGGCAATTTGCAAGATTCATGATCTCATCCAAAAATAATAATGTCATTTATATTTTAATTTAATGCATAGATCTGCCATTTACACGTACATGCACTATGCCTCGGCCCGTTCTCACAAACACGCTATATATCTCTCTATCCAACGCATAAGTGCACACACTTTATATGCATCGGCATTTGTCTTTCACACATGCTCACAATCTCTCTCGGGGTGTCGAGGTGTCTCAAGCACATGCTCTCTCTATATGTATATCTCTCTCTTTCTGACTACTATGTACCACTCTTTTCGCTAATCTCAGTTGGAAAACACTATTTCCACATGCATATATACACACGATCTCTACTAGCCCTCTATACGCACATATATGTGCCTACGTGTCTCCTGCACGCACATTATCTTTAGGCCTCTCTCGCACAAATTGCCCCCGACCCCCCCCCCCAGACACACCTCTCTCTTAGTAGTTGGAAGATATGATTCCATCATATCATTCGGTAGGATATCCCTGACTGTTAGGTTGGATGGTAATACGAGGAAAAGTTTTACCCTAGTTCGGACCCTTGCAGTTGAGGAAAAAACCTACTCTTGGTACTGTATATTAGTGATAGGGGTGTGTACAAAGTACATGTGAATACCAAGCATTGTGCATGTGTGTATACTATCAACGAACTAGCCCCCAAGCTTCTATAACATACTCGGGGCCTATGGTTACAAATCATATATAGTCGGCTCATCACCAGTGGGGATAGAGTCCTCCATGACTCTGGTAGCTTCGTGTTGTATGCCAAGTCCTCCACATGGGTCTTCGTATAACGCATCTCGGTCCAACCTATGTGGTGCAGGATGGAACCGACCCATGAGTCCTCATGTTGACCCACCACAACTAGAAATGATGTGCCCACCGCACCACACACGCAATCGGCCACTAGGAAAATAAGCATATACGATAGTACAATGTTATACATAAAAGTTAATTGCATGGTGCATCCAAAAATATTTGTTCTGCATTGTGAATGTTTATATATTCTCCTAAAATATTAGTCACGAGAAAGAGAAATGAAGGGCATATCTCTCCTTGTCTCCACTGTACACCCCCTCTTTCTACACCACTTTCACGTACGCACACAAACTATCTCTCAGCCCTCTAAAAGTATGCATGCCCACGACACATTCACACGTGATGGTCACTGTATTTCAAGCTAAAGCACTATACGGTCACTGGACTTCAGAATATGCTCATTACGGTCACCGTATACATTCTCATGGTGATCATATGGTATCTAGCTCATGATACGTCTCCGTACTTTCTTGATGACACTGACGGACTTTGCATTCGATGTGTGCTCTGTATTTTGTTGACGACACTTACGGTCATTGTGTTAGAAGCGAAACCACGATATGGTCACTGGACTTCAGAATAAGCTCATCACGGTCACCACATACATTTTGTCGTGCTAACCAACATGTGGTTGGATGGTTAGGAGGATAGTGGTTTCTCGAGCCCACCAGGGTTAAAGTCCCAGTGCTCACATTTATCCTGGGTTAATTCAGTATTTTCCGGCGACGTGCGTTTAGTGGGAGGAGATGTTCCACTCGACTACGAGGCACCTATGGTGACTTCGTAAAATCTCAAGATCATATGCTGTCTCACTCTCTCGAAGGAGCTCATAGGGGTAGGGTCTGTGTGTGTGCGCTTATAGCAGTGAGTGCTTGCGCGTATATATGAGCCCTTGCGTCTGTACCATGTTAAAAAAATACATGTCATGATTATACGGTCACTGGCTCACCCGTACAACTCCGTATTTTGTTGATGACACAATCAATTGATCAGTCAAACGTTCCACGTGGCGCAACTAGTGTTGCACCATCGGGGCGTGTAACCGTGGGGCCCACTTTTCAGCCCGTACATGAAAGAAATAAATGGTAGTTTGAGTCTGTACCGTGTTAATAAAATACATTTTAGGGTGATCATACGGTCACTAGCTCACCATACAGCTCTGTAATTTGTTGATGACACGATCAATTGACCAGTCAAACGGTCCACATTCAGCAGCGCACATTACCAGAGGGCCCACCCGTCAGTGCGTATATGAAGGACATAAATGATAATAAATTAGTGGTTGGTGGGTATTCGAAGTCGTGAGACCTCTGGTTGGCAGTCGCCGACGATGGGGCGCGGTGATTGGGAGGTGGCGTGGGGATCGCCGAAGAAAAAGCTCGGCACGAGCAGGCCTAGAGGGATGGCCGGTGCGGCTGCGGACCGGCTGTGGGGAGTGGATTCGGGGCGGCGTGGCGGCGCAGGCCAGCCGCGGGCAGCGGGAGCCAGCGGTTCGGCTGGGTGTGGCTGGCGGCTTAGGGGGGTGGAGTTTGAAGATAAACTGCAGGCCCTTGATTTGGTATCCAACGGCTGGAAAATCTAATGACGAGAGATGAAAAAGCCAGTCGACTAACGTGTAGCCTCACCATGCATGTACACATGCACGCACGCATGCATGCATGCAACACTGACACGTACACATAACGAACACACGCACGCATGAAGGCATGCAACACTGGCACGTACACATGCACTCACGAACACACGCACGCATGCGCACATGCATGCAACACTAAAACGTACCCTTGCACGCACGCAACAGTCACACGCATGCATGCACACAACGCACGAGGTAAGACACATGCTCAATCTATACGTGCATGCACCCTTTGCTAACGACATGGATTGTTACGTGTATTAATCAATCTTATCTATGATAAGCAGAACATTGATGTTTGCAGCGGTCTTTATGAATCACAACGTATCGAACGAGCTATCAACATAGTAGGCTTATCTACATGAAATAGATGATGTCACACTCAATGAACAATCATCGGTTTATGAAATGCCCGCTTCTGACCACCCTGGCCCACCAAAAGTTCCTCTACTGTGCGCTACCTGCATTGGGTCACTCACATGTAGGCCATGTAACCAAAGAGCCCACACGTCAGTGTAAGAACGGCGTGGTGTCGTACGTCAGAGTCGAGGGCGACACTCGATGCACGCCCGGCTGAACACGCCTCCTTGCCGCATTGAAACACCTTCATGAAACCCGCATGTGTGGAAGCCGAGAAACCCACTCTGGACACACGTCCGTTCATGATCGGGCCGGCATTAAACGCAACGCTGGCCGAGCTCCTCCCGGCCGCCGTCTATTTAATCTCCTATTTAAATGAGGCCAAATGCCGGCCAAGAATCGCACACCTCCGCCGCTCCCCTATCTCCTCCTTCACCATTTTGTCCACTCTTACAATGGCTTACGAAGAGTAGTTATCCCGCATCCAAGCCGGCTGGGTGGCCCGCCGAGCACGCCGGATACGAGGTATGCAGCTCGCTGATCCACCTCCCTCCCCTCGCCCGACGGAGCCAGTTGCCACCCCAAGCCGACGCGCGGTTCAGCAACTCGCCGCTCCAGGCCAGCTCGACGAGGAGCGGCGCACGGTCGTCGTTGCCCCCGTCCATGCCGCTGCCTCGAACCGTGTCTCCTATTTTTGTGGCCGAGACTCCCATGTCGGCGGCCGCACCATGCAAGCAGCGACAGAAGCCGAGTGCGTGGAGAGCGACGAGTCGGTGGCCAGTGCCTCCATGTCCGCTGCCATCATCGAGGAGAAGAAGAACACGGGAGGCCGTCGCCGCTTGGGTCCCATGAAGGCCACCGTGGAGGCGACGCTGGCGTACACAGCAGGTGTCTTGCCGGATCCTTTTGTTGCGAGGACCTTTGTCGACCCCGCATGGGCTCCACGGAAGCGGGGAAGCCCCCTTCCACCATCATCTTCGGCATCAGCCAATGATATCAGTTGGGCAGTGGGGAAGCGAGTCATCCTTTGCACTGAAGTATATACCTCCGGGGATCCCGGCAGTCCGGTGATCGTGCTGCCGGACATGAGGAACACAAATGGATATGTGGGCGACCATTTAGGCCAGGTATTATATACCTGTGCTGTCCAGAACTAGCACCACATAGTTCATTTGAAAGTAATGAAATCCGTCATGTTTGTATGAAAATCTGGTAGTTTATATGATTTCCGTTGTTGTTTATATGAAATATCACTGTGTTTGCATGAATTTCGTTTGGTTGGTTGAGTTGCTATCATAATGTGTGCGACTACAGTTGGATGGCGTAATTTGCGGGTTGCCAAATGGTCTGCGGGCGGCTCGGGCGGCGTGGTGGGACAAAAAAAACACAGCTCGTGCGAGCTTGTCTCCAACATGCACGCTGGAGGATGCATGATAACCCGAGCCATTCCTCGCTATTGGTGGCAAAGGCACCGGTGGCCAAAAGGGTCGCAAATATTTTGGCTACCCCGGGCAAGATCCAAACAACCCCTCCCAGCAGATTCAAATCCCTTGTTCGCCATGGAATTTTGCCATGTGTTGTTTTCATGGACTAGCAAGATGCTCGTGCATTGCATGGAACATCAAGTTGCATTTTGTTTTACAAAACACCTGTTGTGATTGACCCATGCAGGAGTAATCACATTTGTAAAAACTAATGATATCTCGAGAATTTTGTCGAAAAAATGGTATCTCGAGAATTTTATCGGACTCCATTTTTGTATACAAGGCTACAAACCCATATTACAGGTACCAAGGCAAAAATTAATGTCTTCTAAGTCAATGTTTCAAGCCACCTTGTTTCCTTGTTTGCCGTGTAAATTAATGTGTATTCTTCTCTTTCATGCACATCAAGCCAATGCTCACACTCCCGCATGCATGCAAGGGATAATTAATGTCCTCCTTTGCTAGTACTACAAGGCAAACACCATTAATATTGCACCAATTAGTGTTAGTGGCCTTGTATATCTGCAAATTGTAATTTTGATAGTGGCCTTGTATATAAAAATGGAGGGAGAAAGATGAGAGATAGGGTGAGGAGGAGTGGGGCGTGGTGGTGACTGCTGGTCGGACTGGGCGGAGGCATGGTGATGGACGGTGCATTATGTCTAGGTTTGTATCTCTCTCACACACACCCACGTAGGTGGGGGACGTGCACAAAGAGAAGAGGTGCAAGCACGGCGCATGTACTCCTGTCTCTTTCCCAACCACACCCGTGCGGGTACACAGCGGAGCTCATTTCTATACGAAAAGGCAGCCCATGTGGTAATTTGACACGTGTACTAGTTGTCCACTTGATGGAGGGAGGATCGTCTACCATGGGTGAACAAACAAATTTCGACTTGACGCGTTATGTTAAAAAAGAGGCAAACCATGTGGGGCCTACCTTAGAGGCAAGGCTCTATACACTGGAGTTCTTTTGATGTGTCCCTCAACTCGCAAAACGAGGAGAAGCTTGCTTAGTACGTCGTCTCCCCCGCCCACGGGCGCGGTGGCTCGCAGGATGAGGTGAAGCTTGCTTACTAGTAGTACTGTACGCCTTACGCCCGCACCCTCGCCCACACGCGCGGTGGCTCGCTGGACGAAGGAGAAAATCATACTACTCCCTCCGTTTACTCCCCGTCCCTACCTTGGTTAGAGAGATTATCATATTGTTCGGAATATATATGTCCTTTAGTACTCCCTCCATTTACTTATACAAGACCACTATAAAAAAATACATTTTGCATCTATACAAGGCAACAAATAGTAATCGAGACAAAAGTTACTACTCCCTCCTTTCCAGTTTATGGCTCAATTTCAAAATCTCTCCAACCAATGTAGACGGTGAGTGGTGTAATTAATTTCGTAGTTTGCACAAGTAATTAGTACGCTCGTTTTTCTCAAGAAGTTATGTTTATCGAGGCATTAATTAGAACGAATGCATGAATGACCACTAAATTTCCATGAACTTCTACATGCATTGGTGTGTTTTCCCTTGACACTGCTTGCATCGGGTGATCTAACGCACCTCGAAATCCAACATGTGATGGTACTACTACTACTAGTAGAATTGAGACTTATATATAAACCTTTTTTTAGTCCGAGTTTGTATCGATGGATAGCGCGAAGCAGCAAAAACCAAGCCGTATCTTGTACTCCTCCATTGATGCTCGCTTTCATGAATTCTGTACTTCCTCGCACCGACATGTGGGACATATAGCAACCGGGTCGACGTGTCAAGCACCAAATAACAGTACAGAACAGCAGGGGGGCACACCCCAGTCGTATCGCCCCAGTAGTAGTAATGAGCAATGAGACGTCAAATCACAATGCCGCACCTTCCCAAACGGACGAAGCAACCACATTATTTCGCACTTTGGTTCGCCATCATCTAAAACCACGTAGTATTGCTTCTACCTCAAGAGGGACACGTGCATGGCCTTGGTATATCATGACACATGGACCGCATGACAGGCCATGCTCCCCCGCCGATCGCTCGGTAAATTCACCTCATTTTTACTACTTCCTCCGTATCGGTTTACATGGCATGCATGTCGTTCTAGGTTTAGAATTTAGCTGGCTATATATGTGATGAACAGTATATGTTTAGAAACTACATCCGCTTAAGAATCCAATGATATACCTTTTGTGACATAGTAACTCATATTTAGTTAGTCAAATGGATGACCTAGAACTATGTGCACGCCCTATAAACCGAGACGCCTAAAAAACAAGACGGAGAGGGTAGTTCAGTACGTATATTTTTAGATCAATATAGTCGGGATTCACCAAGGAGCAAAACCAAGTGGTAGGTTGCTCCTGCCGTGTTGGCGGAGCAACTCAAGCAGGGTCAGTCCGCACACGAAATGGAGACACACTTAACAGGACCCCTTTGGCTGACATGTGGCTCATCCACCGTCTTATTCCACGTGCGATGCACCAAATTATAGTTCGGAGCAGCGGTTGGAATTGGGGGCACCCTGGTCGTAGCGCCGCAGTAGTAGAAAATGAGCGATGAGGGGTCAAATCACTAAGCCCCACCTTTCCCGCATTAAGCTGGACGGACACAGAAACCATCATTTCACTCTATGGTGCAAGAGCATAAAGAAAAGAGAAAACCAATGATGCGTAAGGCAGCTACCTAGGGAACCCTAAGGTAGGGGTCTCCACTACAGATCCTTTTTTTTAAAGCGCCTCCATTACAAATCGGCTTCTCCCTCGTCCTCTTGAAGAAAACCGATGATGCGTGCGGCGGTAGGGTTTGTAGGAGTACTACGGCATGCAGGGTCATGTCGTAGTAAATGGGAGAGGGATTGAGTTCGAGTCGACGCCTTAAATATGTGTGGGCCGCTTGGTTTTACAGGAACGAGGCAGCATTTTGGGTTCAGGGACCAGTGGAGATATAGTACGTACAAAAAATTGTGGACATAGGTTCGACCGAAAGGCAATGATGCATGGGCCCTGCATTTTGATATACCCGGGGACGCATGAAATTTGCTACTCTACTCAAATCTAGGAAGGTACACATGCATTGAACGCATGAGATTAGGAAACCAAATTACGAATAAATACACACTATAACATGTAAAGCTTTGAGTCATATATTCATGATGTAGATGTTCGTTTAGTTCTTATAGTTCATGTCATTCAAAATCAATTAGTTTTATAAAAATGTTAAGATTCATGGTGTTGTGCATTGTAAAGCATAAAGTAAAAAACAAATAATGGCAATTCATTTAGAAAAATATATATTCAATTATGATACAGAAGATTCTAGAACAAAGGAGAAGTGCTTGTGTTTTGAGGTTTGTGCATTATGCTTAAGTTCAACCATGGAGTCTTCTAAATTGTACATGTGGTAGATCTAGTGGAATGTTGATGATATCCAACGGCCAGTAGTGCTCGGATTTGCCATCTCTGCACTGTCGGATTAGCTTCATCCAACAACCATCTTTCAAAGTTATTCGCACACTATATAGTTCTTGTGCCATAGTTGCATGTCTTTGAAAAAAGCTACTAGTGGACTGTACTAGCTATTTAGGAATAGAAGATGTATACATGGAAGTTATAGGGAAAGAGATGACATGGAGTATCTTAATTCCTATGAGTAGGGATTGGAAAAGAGATGTCACTTGGTTCACATCATAGGAACTTTTCTATTGAATCTACAGATGACATGTATCTCAATTCCTATAAGGAGGGATTAGAAAAGAGATGTAATTTGGTTCATATCATAGGGAATTTTCTATTGAATATACCCTAATGTTTATTTTCCTTTGAAATTATGGGAGTATAGGAATCCATTCATATGAACCAAGTGGCTCTAAAGCTATAAAAATGATATCATGTTTATTTCCTTTGAAATATGGAGTATATGAATCTATTCCTATGAACCAATTGGCTCTAAAGAAAAAAATCCTATAAAAATCATATCATATAGAGTTCCTATGATATTCCTCCACACCAAAGGATGGTTGAAATTGTTGTAGGTGAAACGATGGTCTTTCTTTGTAGACTCCTCCCCCATCTTTATAGTTACCTCTCGAAGATGAATGAAATAATATATACTGGGTATTCTACATGTGCAATTTGGTACACCAAATCTCGGTAAAAGTTTGCGAGTTTCAAATTTTCAATAAAGCTATATGCACTGCATTTTGGAACGGAGGGAGCATACGACAGTTGCTAACACTCACGTGCAAGATTTGTGTGTAGGAGGAGTGGTTGTTCTGTTAAATGACATGGAAAAACTGACACTGTTGGATGCCGATCTAACGGTTCTTACGGGGTTCGTCAGGAAAAGGCTTGTGGCGAACGTTTGTCGGATAATGATTTACGGACACATGCATTGCATTGATACGTGCCCCCCTCTCTCTCACGCACACGCACCCTCACGAGTCACGACTCTCCCGAGTCCTCTCGCACCCACCGCCTTTCTGTAGGTACACGTCACACACATATGTGCTCTTCACACCCTATCCTCAGAACTTCTAAAAAAAAGATGTCGCGCACATTTTATTTTAGCTCACATGTCACACACTTATACTATTACTCTTGTGGAGAAGGTTCATTGGGCATAGTATATTGTACTCTCACGAAGAGAAGCAGTGCACGCATGCACTAGTTCTCTCACACCCACTCACCGGTACACGTAGGAGCGCATTTTTTTGAAGTTGGTACAACAAAATCACTCCACTATATATATATATATATATAAGCAGGAGCTTTAGCACTTTCTTTACTAGGGTTCCTCCCGTTCACTCTCTCATGCTCTCCAGATCTAAGAAAGACATAGGTGGCCACACACACTCTCTCTTCTCACGGCTGGTCACAAATCCGGCCGGACAACCTCGACCGGGGTAGGGTGTACGTGCATCGTTCACGCTGTCGTCGGCGGCGAGGGAGGAGACCAACGGCTGCCCGCACGTCCCTATCAGCGGCTGTGCCGTTCTCTCCGAGATAGCACCGACTCGGGAGGGCCTCCGACCCCTTCTTCCTCCCTACGGTATTGTGGCCAAGATGCGGCCTTATGACACCATATTTTCCACATGCCGACGACCCTCGGGTATATATTCCTTCGAAACCTGCCTTCCTCTACTGCCCCAGATCCCCACTTGGCTTTGTGTGGATCTTTTTCTACTTCCATCCGCTGTTCCAAAGCCACCTAGACTTTTACTATTATTAGAGGTAAAGCTATTTCATACAGTCGACTCTAAGAGTTGGTTCAAATAGGGAAGAAAGTGGGAAAGTTGTAGCATGAATCTATGACTTGGTTCTACGAGGAAACAGGGGAAAGTAGTAGATATTGGCTACCCAACCGGTCTCTTGGTTGAAAAGACGAAGAAAGCATGGTGGATGGCGAAGGGTGGGGGGAAGTGGACCTGTCTCTTGGTTGAAAAAGGAAAGAAAGTGACGGGTGTTGGGGGACAACACAAATGGCAATGAGCAGGTCTAGATTTCCTGTGCTCACATAGGAAAATGTCGCCGAGGAGATAAAAAATGGGACAAATGCAGACATGCTGCCTGAGTGTTTGCTGCTCTTGGCAACCACATCTGTCTCACCAATTTATGCCCCTGCTGTCCCTACGCCCATATCGCTATCGTTAATGTAAAATCACATGAAGTATTAAGCAATGCCACCTAATGTCACTATAAGTAATGGTCTAGTGCCGTTGATAAATTGAAGCAATGCCACCACCATTTTATGAAGTGCTTCCGTCTTGCTTTATTTCCCATGAATTGTGTTTTTGCAGTTACACTTAAATTTCACACCTCTAACATTGCTTCATCCTAGTGGAACTGCACAAATTTGATTGCAGATTTACTGACCATGTGCTACTCTCATGACAGTAATACTAATGATATTGTTCTGCATGTTAATCTAGTGGCAGTGTTGATGTGATGTGATGCTACTTACTTAAGGGCACTTTCATACTGTCAATCTAGTGCCAATTATAACACAATAGATGTTGTTGTTAATCACACGCCACTACAAATATCTGTCACTGTTTAAATAACCGTATTTCGTATTTGCGCAAACAGGGATGTCTGTCTCCATATCGTTTTGGGATGTCCGTCTCCGTATCCTTTCTATCCGCGCAATCAAAATCACACACCTCATTTTATTAGAACTGCACAAAATGAGATGGCTATCCCTCGCTGCCGTCGTCTAACCACCCGTCTTCCAGGTATTCCTACATTGGTAGTAACTACGTAGAAAGACCAACACAATCTAAAAGAAGTTATTTCGTACGTTTTACTTCTTGATTGTAGTGTAGGGACGAGCGAAAAAAACTGCATGCTAGTCTGGAATGGACTTTCTACCAGTTCATCCATGGACCGAGGACTAGCTGGCATGGTTGCACAGCGGTTTTTTGGACAGGTGCACGGAAAAGAGGCATTGTGGTCTACTTATTTCTGCAAATAGCGGTGCTTAAATTTAGTGGAATGCACAAGAATTTCAGCTGGTCAGTACACTGCATGGTTCATTTCAACATTCCAGCTGAGACCACAATTATAATTGGTTATTCTGGAATGAGAGAACCTCAACCTAGATAGTGGCAACAAGAAAAAACCAGAGTGAACTCCAGGAAATTTAAGTCTGCCGGGAGGCCCTTTGCTTAGAGAAGCCTTGCTTGCTTTTTCCTGATTTGTAAGCCTTCTCACAACTTTGTCTTTTGCTATGAACTAGTATATGTTTGTTATGTTCTATGAATCATTGAGATGTATAAAATTTCTTAACTTATGCTTTTCAAGTTTTTTATGAAGTTGAGTTTAAAGTGAGTGTTCCACATGAACGCTGGACTAGCGTGCGAACGTTTGGAATTTACATTGTGGCCTCAGTTAACTGCATGAACCACTGTAACAAGATACATAGTTGCTTATATGTTAGACATCATATTGTTGATTGTTAGCTGGTCGATAGCCTAGTGTTGAAGCGAGCCGAGCCAATGTACCGTGTTTTGCACAACTGCTTACAAGTGGGGTAGCACCAACAATGTTTACAAGTACTTATGTATACGTCGGCGTACAGTTGTCGAACGAGTACTCTATTTCATCAAACACACACTGCTTGTATGATAAACCGCGACAACTTATGTCTTACCATGCCATATTCATGAAAAAACTAGTGAGGACGCATCTGTTTTGGCAACAATTACGATGGTTCTCACATGATTCACATGCACACAAAATTAGCAGCAGTTCCCATAGACGGATTCAAATAGAGTACTAGCCCCAGAGGGCTCGATAGCAAGCAAGGTTTGGATAATTAGACACAATCCAAACTACTATTAAACACAAGCTGGGGCAACTATTTCATGTCTCGATCTAATTTGGACTGGACACAAGACGGACCTTGCCATGAACATCATCGAGGACGTCCGGCAGCAGCTCAATCCTGTGAACCTTCATGAAGACAACCTTGTGGCCTTACCACTCATAAACTTTTTTGTGGAGGCATGCCACGTCATCTTCCTGCGTAAGCTTGACAAGAACAATATGCCTCACAAACGAAGGAGTAGCTTTGAACTTCTTGTGCTTCAGTACACCCTGGACAACACACCTGACAACAGTGAGGCTGGAATACAACTCGACATTGGTATAAGCGCAAATGGCTTCCAGGATCCAACAGCCTAAGAACTCTGTTTTCCCAGTGCGTATATTCAGGTCATCCGCATCATAGCGAGTGACATGTACAACCACACAATCCTTGCCTGCATCAGGGCTCTAATTTAAACATAAACAAATTTTGAATTACTTTCCAGTATAAGAAACACAATTTTTTAAACCACCATGTATAGCATGGCATCAAAGCTAATAAAATTTTGCATTATTCATCACCACATACTTAGATGAAAAACCACAATCGAGATCGACAAAGAAGAAAATCACCTTGGGCAGCTCAGTGGAGGGGGGGGACACATCCTCGAAGGGGGAAAACTGCTCCTATAGTGCCACGGGGGCTGTAACCTCAAGCGGGGCGTTGACCATCTCAGTAGTGGCCGTGAGCGTATCTGGGGACGGCTCGGTGGCTGCCTCTATCTTCTTGGAGTTCTCTGTCTTGTGGGGATCAGCCTCCCGCGTCTGCTCCAATATCGACAGATCTTTGCCTCGTTCTCCTTGGTCCATCATGAAACTGACGAATACTAGGAGACCACTAAAAGGAAAACACAATCGCAATGACAATGAAACAAAAAAGAGAGTGAGGATCAGTTACTCCTTTGCAAAAGTTCTTTTTTTTCTCTGAACGAAAATATACCAACATCACGGATCCGCTTACCTTCCCTTCGTAGAGAGAGAAGAACAGTGGCAGATGCGAGTGTTGCCTTTCTTGAAGACGGTGAGGGAGAAGGGGATTCAGCGAAGAGTGAAATGATGGTTGCTTCGTCCGTCAAACTTAGACTGCGGGGAGGTGGGGTTTTGTGACACGACGGCTCGTTACTGCCGCACTACGACTAGGGTGACTCTCCGCCTGCATACTGCCTTCTAATTTGGTGGATGGCATTTGGGCCCGCGTGCTGCATGGCCCACATGTCGGTGAACAAAAGTATAACAACATTCAGTAGAGGGAGATGTTTCGATGACCTAGGAGGAGCCAGAAGCGGTATTGTATCCATTGTACTAGTAGTAATTGTTTTTCTGGGTAGCCGTAGAGTGTCTCCACTGTACTAGTAGTGATTGTTTCTCTAGGCCCAAGACAAAACAGCCCATCCACCCTAGTAAATAGTAAAATCAATTCAAAATCCCATATATTTACTGAATGAGAGGCGCTACCCACACCCAGCACCCCCCCCCAAAAAAACATGGGTGCTCTTCTTCCTCGTCACTCCCACCCACCTCACGTCAGCTCGCTACACTCGTACCCCCAAATTCCTCACCTCACTCCTACAGAAAACCCCAGCTCCCCTTCTTCCTCACTACTATAGAAAAACCCCATATCCCCTTCTTCTTCACTAGCACTACAACCAGGCTCGTCATTCGTTACTCTGCTCAAATTCGTGAGCACGACGTGACACCCTCAAGGAAAATGAGTCGGCTAACCCCAGCGCCAAGAAGATGAGGCTCCCGCCAGCGGCGACGCCTATTGTAGATCCCGCACCCGGCAGCGCGGGGAGAAGTGGCGACCCCACTCCCCCACTGGATCCCAGGAACCCGTATAATCTCGGGTGGACCGCAACAACAATCTCCCAGACGCCGTCCTTGGGGAGATCATCTCGCTTCTCCCCACCCAGGATTGCTGCCGCACACAAGTCCTCTCAATTCGGTGGTGCCCTCTATGGCACGCCGTGCCCCTTAATCTCAACTGTCGTCAGCTATCTCTCTTCAATGATTTTGAAATCCCGAGAGCCATCTTCTCCTCCCACTAGGGCTCCGTTCAAAGCCTCTGCATCCCGTCATGCTACCTGAGCAAGCATACCATGCCCTGCACGGTGGACGCCTGGCTGAAATCCACTGAATTCACAGAACTACAGTTGCTTGAGTTCTACTATTCCCCTGGAAATCACATACCACATACCGAACGCCATGTACTTGTGCCCTCAGCACCAATGTCCATCTCACGGTTTTTCTCCTCTCTCCACACCGCCACCTTTGTGCTGTGCTACCTACCAGACAATCTGGTACTAAACCTTCGACTCCCATTTCTCAAGAAACTTTCACTTGTGTGGGTTAGTATATCGGAGGCCTCATTGCACAAAATCATCCACTCCAGTTGCCCTACCCTGGATTGCTTGGTGCTTGTCACTGTTAGAATCGGTTGTCTCCAAATAAAGTCGCCTAACCTTGTAAGAATTGGAATTTCTTTTGATGGAAGGCAGCTCATCATCCAAGATGCCCCTTCACTTCAAAGGTTGATCCTTGATTCTAGTTATTCACCGTTGCAAATAACCGTCCTCTCTACGCCTAAACTGGAGACCTTGGGTGTAATACATGATCTCTGTGCTCATTTCAATATGGTGTTTGGATCCACAGTTCTTCAGGTACTTTATATTATCATCTATACTTGTAACCATAAGCTGCATTTTAAATTTCTACACATAAGTTAAATATCATCTTGGAGTACACATTTTGTACTAATATTATGTTCTATGCTCAATGAAGAGTTTCTCCATGGATGGCCTATCAATGGTGATGCATTCTGTCAAGATCTTATATATCCAAATGAATAGTTTTGATCTGAACAAGATTATAGGCTTGCTGCAATACTTTCCATGTCTGGAGAAGTTGTATATAAAGGTGATAATTTCACGCACATTGGAAGCCCGCATATAGTGTACTAGAATTAACCGTTCAGCTGTTGCTCTTTCGACACTCATTTTTTAGACCTTAACTGTTTTCAATCTTCATGTCTATTTAGGCAACAGGACGGGGTAAGAAAGTTATAACCAATCAGTGGATTCGTAAGCATCGGGATTTTATCACTTCTCATGAGATTCGATTGAAGACAATAACGCTAGAACGATATGTAGCCAATCGTGCAAACACTAGATTTGTCACATTCTTCCTGCTGAATGCGAGGTTACTATTGTCCATCAGGCTTATGTTTATCAGCAGCATGGTTTTGATGGATGGGTATGTCGAAGAGCAAAAAAAGGAGTTTTAGGTGGCCAAAAGAGCTTCTGAACGTGTCAGGCTTCTATTTAAAACATATTGTGGTAATAATCCAGTAAATTTTACGACCCAGGATGTTCATTCTATGGACCTGACCGATCCATTTGACTGTGACTGCCAAAAACAGTGCTGGAGTTAGATGTTGTTGCCCTTTTCAACCCGGGTTTTGTGTCAACCTAATGAACAATTAACCCTCGTGCTTTTGTACAGTTTGTAAGCTGGAGTTAGATGTTCTTGCCCTTTCCAACTCGGCTGTGACTGCCATATTTTCTTTGAAACAAGGCAAATGGATTGCCATTCGTTTAATTTAGAGTGAAATATTGTAACAAATCCCAACCAAGGGAAATAACATCACTCTTGCCGGCTGCTTGAGCTCACTGTGCATTACAAAAGCCAACTGATTAGCCCCCACCTGCACCCACAAACTTATTTCGAACTAGCACATCAAATGGGCTATAAATTTTCATAGGAAAGGCTGCATGACCGTGACAAATTTTGAATCTGACATTTGGGACCCGCCAGGAAATAGCCTATCCAAGGTGGTGTCGACTTACTAGCTAGTCAACAAACAATTCTGCCTACCAGCCATTGGATTGACATCCAACATCTGTCGTGTATCTTCTATATCTTGTCTTCTTCTTCCTCTAGTCGCCAAAACCAAACCACCCCAGCGGCTCCGTCTGCTCCCGCCTCCCATGGATGGCTACGCCTCCACCGCCCTACCATACCGTCCAATGTTGGCCAGTCCCTCCCTCTATTCCCCCACACGTCATGTTATTCTCCGGCGACGTCAGCCCCAACATGCACCCGCACCCGAACCAGTCAACCCTCGTACTCCCCTCCACGTGCGACTGGACTGACGCATCTTCCACGGCTCCTGTTCATTTCGTCCGAGGCCTCATCGTCATCCTCCGCCTTGGTTCGCTTGCCGTGCGCGGTGCGCCGCCCTCTTGCGTTGTCAACGTCATCAACAACCGACAGGAACACGTAGATGACTATACAAGGAGAGGATGACAGTAGGGACCCACCAGCGTCATGGCAGTGTGCAAGAAAGTGCATCTATATTATAGGCCCAAAAATGTGGTTCCTCCTAATGGTTGGACATCTAGGGCTCATGCCATTATCAACGTAGTCAATAGACGAGAGAATTACACTACGAGCGGATGACACCAGGGACCCAGCAGGTCGCGCAGTTTTTTTGAGGAATAAGCAGTTTTTATTTATACTAGTTTTAGCGACGGATCAGGGTAACAACGGGGCTGTGCGGGGGCTGTGGCCCGTCTAGCCAGGGTTTTATTTATGTTTACCACATCATGAGCCCAGTTGTGTTTTTTTCTTGCTGAAAATGGTTAGCCCAATTCTATTTTTTAAAAGAAATACCCAAATGAGGCCTACTTGCTTTATCAGCCCTGCTGGGCTGCAAATCTTTCAAGACGAGCAGAGTTTCATTCGGTTTGCCCAAAAATGGGTTGTACATTTTTAAAACACATCAAATCGGGGATTAGTTTCAATTTTTTTTCATTACAAGATTTTAAATTCCATTGATTTTTATGCATGGACAATTATTTGGATTTTGTATTTATATTTATTTTTTTCAAAATAGTTTGAATGTGAATCGATATTTCGGGATTAAAAACAGTTGACCGCACCGAAATATGCAAAATTTCTTATACTTTTTACCTGTGGCCACAATATGGGGTGTAATGCTAACAAAAAGAAGATGGGCTCCAAAAAAATTCCTAAGAATTAGCAAATGGGATGTACATTATTAGAAATAATGGTAGATGGGTTGTATGATGTTCTCCACAAATTTGAGGCGGACTTGTGCGCCTACTACAGGTTGACGCGTATGCTTTCCTAAAAAAAGATTGACACACACGCAACACCGTGTCAACTTACTCAACACACGAGAGCAATGACTATTGGATGTCCATCCAACGACTTTTGTGCTTCTTCAATCTCTACTCTTCCTGCTCCAGCCGCTCAAACAAGCGCCGGCGGGACTGCCTGCTCCCTCCTCCCGCGGCCGGCTATGCTGCCGCGTAGGCCTCACCGCCCCACCGTACTCCCATCGCTGTCCAAGCCATCCCTCTACTCACCCACACCTGCTGTTATTCTGCAGGGACGGCAGACAAACCAGTAAACCCCCGTACTCCCCTCCGCGTGGGAAACAACTGCTGAGTCTTCCCTGGCTCCGTGTTGTTCCCTTCCTAGGCCTCGCCGTCGTCCACCGCCCTGGTGCTCTCGGCGCGGCCTGGTCAACGTGTTCAATGAACGACATCCATCGGAAGTGTATTGTACGTGGAGAGGCTGACAGCTAGGTCCACAGCCGCACGCAAGGAAATGCCTCCTTATTACGCGCAAAATAATGATTCCTCCACCTGACAGCTAGGACCCACCGGAAGGGCCTCTGTGTTTCACGAAAAAAAACATTCCCCCCGCTGACAGGTCGGACCCACTAGCTATATCTTCGCACGCAAGGAAGTGCCTCCTTATTACGCACAAAAAAATGAATACTCCCGGCTAGCTGGGACCCACCATAGTGGGAGGCTGACTTGTGGGCCTACTAAGTTGACGGGGATGGAGGGCTTTGTCAACTTAGTCAATATGAACGATTCTAGCTCCAGTGACCGTACGATGTCCATCCAGTGGCCATAGTGCTTCTTCAACCTCTGGTCTTCTTGCTCCAGCCGCCCAAAGCAGCACATGTTGTGCCGCCTGCTCCTGCCTCCTGTGGCCGGCTGTCGTGCCGCGGAGGCGTCACCGCCCCTACTACTCCCACCACTGGCCAGGCCATCCCTCCACTCACCCACACCCCCTGTTATTCTGCGGCGACGACAGCCTCACACTGCAGCCGAACCAGTGAACCCTCGTACTCCTTTCTGTGTGGGCATCCACTACCGCGTCTTCCCCGGCTCCGTGTTGTCCCCTTCCTAGGCCTCGCCATCGTCCACCACTGTGGTGCTCTCGGCGCGGTGTGGTCAACGTGGTCAACGACCGACTTCCATCGGAAGAGTACTGTACGTGGAGAGGCTGACAGATGGGTCCACGACAGCCGCAAGGAAGTGCCTCCTTATAACGGACAAAATAATTATTCAACCACCTGACAGCAGGGACCCATCGGATGGGCCACTGTATTTCACGAAAAAAAGATTTCCCCCTGGCTGCTGGGACCCACCGGATGGGCCATCGTATTTCATGAAAAAAATGTTCCCCCCGTTGTCAGCTTGGACCCACCTTGGTGGGAGGCTGACTTGTGGGCCAACTAAGTTGACGAGGATGGAGGGCTTTGTCAACTTAGTCAATATGAACGATTCTAGATCCAGTGACCATACGATGTCCATCCAACGACCGTAGTGCTTCTTCAACCTCTGGTCTTCTTGCTCCAGCCGCCCAGAGAAGCGTCCGTCGTGCCGCAGGCTCCTGCCTCCCGTGGCTGGCTGTGCTACCGTGAAGGCCTCACCCCTACCTACTATTCCCACCGCTGGCCAGGCCCTGCGGTGACGGTAGCCACACACTGCAGACGAACCAGTGAACCCTCATACTCCTATCTACACGGGCTTCTGCTGCCGCGTCTTCCCCGACCCCGCGTCGTCCCCTTCCTAGGCCTTGCCGTCATCCACCGCCCTAGTGCTCTTGGTGCGGCGTGGTCAACGTGGTCAAGGAACGACTTCCATCAGAAGAGTACTGTACGTGGAGATGCTAACAGCTGGGTCCATGGCGGCTGCAAGGAAGTGCCTCCGTATGACGCGCAAAATAAATTATTCCTCCACATGACAGTAGGGACTGACCGGACGGGCCACCATATTTCATGAAAAAAATGTTTCCCCCTGACTGCTGGGACCCTCCAGCTACATCTTCGCACGCAAGGAAGTGCGTCCATCTTACGGGCAAAAAAAATGATTCGCCCCCCTGACTGCTGGGACCCACCAGCTACATCTTTGCACGCAAGGAAGTGCTTGATAGTTGGGACCCACCTGGTCGAAGCGTACGTAGCGTTGTCATTCTGGTCGCGAACATGTACGTACATACTGGTCGATGAAGAGGCGCGCATGTGTCATAGTAGAGGCGTGCATGTGTCGTAGTATAGGCACGCACGTAGCATGTACACTTACGTACAGCGGCCAGGGTGCAAGAAAGAAAATACGGACACGTACGTACATATGGGCGGGGTCTCGAACACCTACTCGCGCATACATACGGCCAGCGCTCGTATACATGGCTGGTTCATAACGAAGAAACTGCGTCATCGTCGTGTTCATGGGGAGGCAACGAAATGCGTCATGTTCATCAGGAGGCAACAGAACGCGTGGGAGCCAACCGGCTTGGACGGAACACCCGATAGAAACGAGGCCTGGCGTACTGTAGAACAGAGGAAACGGCCTTGTGTTCGACCGGCCACGGTCAAAACGGGATCCTGTTAATCGGGAGGGGTCTGGTGTACCGCAAAACGAAGAAAATGGACTTTTGTTGGACCTGCTACGATCGAAATGGGGTCCTGTTGATCAGGAGGGGTGTGGCGTACCGCAAAACAGAGGAAACGGACTTGTGTTTGAGCGGTACGGTCGAAACGGGGGTCCTTTTCATCGGGAGGTGTGTGGCATACCGCAAAACGGGACTCCGCGGGATACTGTTCATCTCCACCATCGACCTCCTCCAGACTCCACTGGCTACTGTTCATCCACCGTCGACCTCCTCCAGCCTCCACCTACGACTGTTCATCCATGGGCTCCTGTTCATCCAGCCTGCACCGCACGCTACTCCACCGGCTACTGTTCAACCAGCCCTCTCCACGGGCTCCTGTTCAACCACCCCTCCATGGGCTACTGTTCAACCAGCCCTCCACCGGCTACTGTTCAACCAGCCCTCCACCGGCTACTGTTCAACCTTCCCCCCATGGGGTCCTATTCATCCATGCCTCTATGGGGTCCTGTTCATCCACGCCCAACCGGCGCGATCGATCGGGGTCCTATTCATCCCGTGGTAACACCACAGGGTCCTGTT
>NC_057813.1:550969894-550985571 GCF_018294505.1 Triticum aestivum | reverse complement strand
ACTGTTCATCCAACCCCCCAGCAACGCTCATTGTTCATCTAGAGGCAGCATCGATCGGCTTCAGTTAGCAGCAGTAGCGAAGGAATCGCTCGATCGCTCGGGTTCAGTAACGCGTAGCCTGCAGTGCAACCGCTCGAGTTCAGTTAGGCGATGCCTCATTTGGGTTCAGTTAGAGCCCAACGCCTCGCACCCACGCGTGTACGATACGAGAGAAACGTGCATCTTTCGGCCCCTGACCACCCACCGTAACCGGGGACTCCCCGATATTTTCCTCACCCTCACTTCTGCCATGGTTTTTTCCATCATGGACGGCCAAAAGAATGTCATGGACGGCCAATTTTCTGTCATGATTTTTTGTCGTAGAAGTAGGAGCCCACCACATCTTTGATGATACCAGATTTTGTCACAATTATCATCATAGAAGTTAAATAAGTATGACAGGAAAAAAATTCGTTTGGCCCAAAATGTCACGGATGTGTCTTTTGTTGGTAGTGCAACACTATGTAAACGGTACCTGCACACAAAGAAAAAATACTTGCAACCCGATGCGTAAGAGGGTTGTCAATCCCTCTCGGGTAAAAGATTGGTAAAGATATAATTTGGTAGATGCAAATAAAATTCAGTGAGGTATTTTTGGGTTTTTGATAATATAGATCTGAAAATAAAAGATGCAAATAAATAAAAAGGCAAGTAGCAATATAGATCTGAAGATATATGATGAGAAAATAGACCCCTGGGCCGTAGATTTCACTAGTCGCTTCTCTCGAGAAAATAGCACACGGTGGGTAAATGAATTACTGTTGGGCAATTCATAGAACCTCGAATAATTATGACGATATCCAAGCAATGATCATTATATAGGCATCACGTCCAAGATTAGTAGACCGACTCCTGCCTGCATCTAGTACTATTACTCCACACATCGACCGCTATCCAGCATGCATCTAGTGTATTAAGTTCATGGAGAAACGAAGTAATGCAAGAAGAATGGTGACATGATGTGGACGAGATCTATTCATGTAGGAATAGCCCCCATCTTGTTATCCTTAACAGCAATGATACATACATGTCTTGCTACCCCTTCTGTCACCGGGAAAGAACACCGTATGATCGAACCCATCACAAAGCACCTCTTCACATGGCAAAAAAATTGATCTAGTCGGCCTAACTAAACCAAAGATTTAAAGAAGAAATGCGAGGCTATAAGTAATCATGCATATAAGAGATCAAAGGAACTCAAATAACTTTCATGGATAAATAGATCTGATCATAAACTCAAAGTTCATCATATCCCAACAATCACACAGCAAAAAGAGTTACATCAAATAGATCTCCAAGAGACCATTGTATTGAGAATCAAAAAGAGAGAAGAATCCATCTAGCTACTGCCTACTGATAACCCACAAGTATAGGGGATCGCAATAGTTTTCGAGGGTAGAGTATTCAACCATTTACTGATTCGACACAAGGGGAGCCAAAGAATATTCTCAAGTATTAGCAGCTGAGTTGTCAATTCAACCACACCTGAAAGACTTAATATCTGCACTAAATTATTTAGTAGCAAAGTAGTATGGAAGTAACGGTAACAGTGGCAAAACTAATAGTAGCAGTTTTTTAGTAATCACAACAGTGGCAATGGAGAAGTAACTTAGCAAAGATCAATATGAAACGAGCTCGTAGGCAATGGACCAATGATGGATAATTATGCAGGATGGCGTTCATCATGCAACAGTTATAACATAGGGTGACACATAACTAGCTCCAGTTCATCGATATAATGTAGGCATGTATTCCGAATATAGTCATATGTGCTTATGGAAAAGAACTTGCATGACATCTTTTTTCCTAACCTCCCGTGGCAGGGGGGTCCTATTGGAAACTATGGGATATTAAGGCCTCGTTTTAATAGAGTACCAGACCAAAGCTTTAGCACTTAGTGAATACATGAACTCCTCAAACTACGGTCATCACCGGGAAGTGTCCCGACTATGTCACTCCGGGTTTGCCAGATCATAACACGTAGTAGGTGACTATAACTTGCAAGATAGGATCAAGAACACACATATATTCATGAAAACATAATAGGTTCAAATCTGAAATCATGGCACTCGGGCCCTAGTGACAAGCATTAAGCATGGCAAAGTCATATGAACATCAATCTTAGAACATAATGGATACTAGGGATCAAACTCTAACAAAACTAACTCAATTACATGGTAAATCTCATCCAACCCATCACCGTCCAGCAAGCCTATGATGGGATTACTCACACGCGGCGGTGAGCATCATGAAATTGGTGATGGAGGATGGTTGATGATGACGATGGCGACGGATTCCGCTCTCCAGAGCCCTGAACAGACTCCAGATCTGCCCTCCCGGGGAAGAACAGGGCTTGGCGGCGACTCAGTATTGTAAAACACGATGAATCCTTCTCTTAGATTTTTTTTCTCCTCAAATGTGAATATATGGAGTTGGAGTTGAGGTTGGTGGAGGTCCATGGGGCCCACAAGACAGGGGGCGCACCTACGGGGGTAGGGCGCGCCCCCACCCTTGTGGCTAGGGTGTGGGTCCCCTTTGGTTGATCCTCTCGCCAATATTTTTTATTTATTCCAAAGGTCATTCCGAGAACTTTTATTTCTCCACAAAAATAACACCATGGAAGTTCTGCTCAAAACAACATTAGTCCGGGTTAGTTACATTCAAATCATGCAAATTAGAGTCCAAAACAAGGGCAAAAGAGTTTGGAAAAGTAGATACGATGGAGACGTATCAACTCCTCCAAGCTTAACCCATTGGTTGTCCTCAAGCAATTCAGTTGACAAACTGAAAAGTGATAAAGAAAAACTTTTACAAACTCTATTTGATCTTGTTGTTGCAAATATGTAAAGCCAACATTCAAGTTTTTAGCAAAGATCATGAACTAACCATATTCACAATAACATTTAGGTCTCACGTTTACTCATATCAATGGCATAATCAACTAGTGAGTAATAATAATAAATCTTGGATGACAACACTTTGTCAAAACAATCATGATATGATATAACAAGATGGTATCTCGCTAGCCCTTTCTGAGACCACAAACCATAAATGCAGAGCACCCCTGAAGATCAAGGACTGACTAGACATTGTAATTCATGGCAAAAGAGGTCCAGTCACAGTCATACTCAATATAAATTAGTAACAACACATACAAATGACAGTGGTGCTCTCTAACTGGTGCTTTTTATAAGAGGATGATGACTCAACATTAAAGTATATAGATAGGCCCTTAGCAGAGGGAAGCAGATTTACATAGGTGCCAGAGCTCGAGTTTTTGAAACAAAGATAAATAATATTTTGAGCGGCATGCTTCCATTTTTCAATATAACAACCAAGAGGTATCAGTATCTTCCATGCTACATACATTATAGGCAGTTCCGAAATAGAATGGTAAAGTTTATACTCCCCCACCACCAATAAACACATTCCATGGCTGGTCCCAAAACAACGGGACCGTCCAACTAACAACAATCCTGGGGGAGTTTTGTTTGCAATTATTTTGATTTGATTTGAGCATGGGACTAGGCATCCCGGTTACCGGCCATTTTCTCGTGAATGATGAGAGGAGTCCACTCATCATGATAATGACCCACCTAGCATGGAAGATATAGACTTGCCACATGAGCAATTCGAGCATACAAAACAGAATTTCATTTGAAGGTTTAAAGTTTGGTACATGCAAATTTACTTGGAACGGTAGGTAAATACCACATATAGGTAGGTTTGGTGGACTCATATGGAATAAATTTGGGGTTTATGGAAGTGGATGCACAAGCAGTATTCCCGCTTAGTACAGGTGAAGGCTAGAAAGAGACTGGGAAGCGACCAACTAGAGAGCGACATAGTCATAAACATGCATTAAGATTAACCAACAATGAGTGCAAGCATGAGTAGGATATAAACCACCATGAACATAAATATCTTGGAGGCTATGTTGATTGTGTTTCAACTACATGCGTGAACATGTGCCAAGTCAAGCCACTCGAATCATTCAAAGGAGGA
The DNA here is from genome assembly GCF_018294505.1 of Triticum aestivum. Taxonomy (NCBI): domain Eukaryota; kingdom Viridiplantae; phylum Streptophyta; class Magnoliopsida; order Poales; family Poaceae; genus Triticum; species Triticum aestivum. The sequence continues at coordinate 550,981,527 of NC_057813.1, read as the reverse complement.
TACCATCCTATCATACTACATCACAACCATTTTAATAGCATGTTGGCACACAAGGTAAACCATTATAAACTCCTAGCTAATTAAGCATGGCATGAGTAACTATAATCTTTAATTGTCATTGCAAACATGTTTCATTCATAATAGGCTGAATCAGGAACGATGAACTAATCATATTTAGAAAAACAAGATAGGTCGAGTTCATACCAGCTTTTCCTTATCTCAATCATTTCATCATATATCGTCATTATTGCCTTTCACTTGCACGACTGAACGGTGTGGATAATAATAATAGTGCACATGCATTGGACTAAGCTAGAATCTACAAACATTTATTCAAAGGAGAAGACAAGGTAATATGGGCTCTTTGTTAGATCAACAATAATGCATATGAGAGCCACTCATCATTTTCATCGTGGTCTTCTCCTCTCTACCCCCAAAGAAAAGAAAAGAATTTTAAAGAAACACACTGAAATATTTTTGGAGTTTTTGTTTTTTGAAGAAAGTAAAACAAGAGCGAGAAAAACTATTTACACGGGAAAGCTCCCAACCTCACAAAAGAAGAACGAGAAATCTTTTTGGGTTTTCTTATTAATACAACTACTACAAGCATGGAAAGTAAACTAGCTAGAAGTTACAACTATTTTTATTTTTGTTTTTTATCAAAGTTTTTCAAACACACAAGAAGAAAGCAGGAAAAAAATAAACTAGCAAGGATAGTACAATGAAAAAGGATGAACATCGACAACTAGAGTGAATGTGTGAACATGAATATAGTGTCGATGAGAAATACGTACCCCCCCCCCCACAAGCTTAGGCTTTTGGCCTAAGTTGGTCTAGGGCCACCACTGGCCCGGATGATATCCGACATCATAGTTGGGGTCGTACTGTGCTGCGGCCGCTACCGCCTGACGAGCTGCTTCCTAGAGGCGAGCGGCCTCCACTGTTCTCTCATACTCGTTTGCCTCCTCTCTGGTCATAACATATCTCCCATTTGCCTCCGCACAAAGGAATCGGTGAGGTAATAGTATTGCTGGAACTTATCTGTTACGAAGTCCTCAAGATCAGCATTACGCACATACGCATCAAATGCATCCTTAAAGCCTGCATGGACCATAAATTCATCCGATGGCCATTCACAAAGCCGCACTTGAGCTACCCTTGGTGGGTCAAAGCCCGGCTCACGTATCGCGAGCCTTGGTGCTTGCTTCCTCTAAGAACCACCTTGGTACATTCTCCTAGACATCTTTCTTCCTCTGATATTTTTTGAAATTTTTAGTGACTCAAAATAAAAGTGAACCAAACTCAACAAGATTGATAGCAACTACTCCTACAATTTCCTAGAGACTATATCATGCATCAAAAATACTTTGGACCATATAAATTTGACATGTAAGATCAAGAACAGGGTCACGTAAGCAGCAAAGATTTGCAAATAATAAAGCACTAGAACAAAATCTAATTGCACCATTGGAGGAGTCACATACCGAAGAACAATCCCCAAAGCAGTTTTGTGAATGGAGCTTTGAGCAAGGAGATCAAAAATGGCAGCAAAATGAGCAAGAACACGAGTTTGAGCTATGGGGTGATTTTTTCTGGAGGAAGACGAAGTGGATAGGTGCTGGAATAAATGAAGGGGGGCACGTGGAGCCCACAAGACAGGGGGTGCACCCAGGGGGTAGGCCATGCCCTCCACCCTTGTGGCTAGCTGGTGTGCCCCCTGGTGTGTGCTAAGTGCCAGAAATTCTCAAATATTCTACAAAAAATCATACTAAATTTTTCACGGCATTTGGATAACTTTTTATTTTGGAGTATTTTTTATTACAAGGATAATTCAGAAACAGACAGAAAATACTTTTTTTGCTTTATTTATTCTAAATAACAGAAAGTAAAAGGAGGGTACAGAAAGTTGTGTTTTCTAAATTCATCCCTCTCATTCTCATCAATAGGAATCCGTTTACAAGGTTGATCAAGTCTTATTAACAAATTTCTTCCGAATGACATGAAACTGGAGAATTTTCGAACAACACTAAGTTACCTCAACGGGGATATGCATGTCCCCAACAATAATAATACCATATTTCTTTTTGACAGTAGGAAGAGGGAATTCAAACCTCCAATAGTGATAGTTGAAATTTTTCCAATAGAATTGATACTATGAACTTGAGGTTGTTTCTTCGGAAAGTGTACCGTATGCTCATTACCATTAACATGAAAAGTGACATTGCCTTTGTTTCATCAATAACAGCCCCTGCAGTATTTATAAAGGGTCTACCAAGGATGATCGACATACGGTCGTCCTCGGGAATATCAAGAATAACAAAGTCCGTTAAAATAGTAACATTTGCAACCACAACAGGCACATCCTCACAAGTACCAATGGGTATAGCAGTTGATTTATTAGCCATTTGCAAAGAGATTTCAGTAGGTGTCAACTTATTCAAATCAAGTCTACAATATAAAGAGAAAGGCATAACACTAACACCGGCTCCAAGATCACATAAAGCAGTTTTAACATAGTTTCTTTTGATGGAGCACGGTATAGTTGGTACTCTTGGATCTCCAAGTTTCTTTGGTATTCCACCCTTAAAAGTATAATTATTAAGCATGGTGGAAATTTCAGCTTCCGGTACCTTTCTTTTATTAGTGACAATATCTTTCATATACTTAGCATGCATTTTAAGCATATCAGTCAAACGCATACGCAAAAAGATAGGTCTAATCATTTCAGCAAAGCACTCAAAATCCTCATCATCCTTTTTATTGGATGTCTTAGGAGGAAAAGGCATGGTTTCTAAACCCATGGTTCTCTTTCTTTACCATGCTTCCTAGCAACGAAGTCTCTCTTATCATAACGTTGATTCTTCGATTGTGGGTTATCAAGATCAAAAGCAGGTTCAACTTCTACATCATTATCGTTACTAGGTTGAGCATCAACATGAACATCATCATAAATATTATCACTAGTTTCATGTTCATCACCAGATTGTGTTTCAGCATCAGAAATAGAAATATCATTAGGATTCTCAGGTGTGTCAATAACAGGTTCACTAGAAGGGTGCAAAGTCCTATCAACATTCCTTTTCTTCTTATTAGCGGGACTAGGTGCATCAGTATTAATTCTCTGAGAATCTTGCTCGACTCTCTTAGGATGGCCCTCAGGATACAAAGGTTCCTGGGTCATTTTACCACCTCTAGTCATAACTCTAACAACATTATCATTGTTCTTATTATTTAACTCATTGAGCAAATCATCTTGTGCCTTAAGTACTTGTACTACTTGAGTTGTAACCATGGAAGCATGTTTAGTAATAATCTTAAGATCACTTTTAACTCTAGACATATAATCACTCAAGTGTTCAACCATATAAGCATTACGTTTCAATTGTCTACCAACATAAGTATTGAAATTTTCTTGTTTAACAATAAAGTTGTCAAACTCATCCAAGCATTGACTAGTAGACTTATTATGAGGAGTATCACCTTCATCAAATCTATAGAGAGAATTTACCTTTACTACCTATGTCGGGTTATCAACACCATGTATTTCTTCAATAGGTGGTAAATTCTTAACGTCTTCAGCTTTAATATCTTTTTTCTTTCATAGATTTCTTTGCCTCTTGCATGTCTTCAGGATTGAGAAATAGAATACCCCTTTTCTTCGGAGTTGGCTTAGGAGTTGGTTCAGGAAGTGTCCAATCATTATCATTACTCAATATATTATTCAATAGCAATTCAGCTTGCTCAACAGTTCTTTCCCTGAAAACACAACCAACACAACTATCCAGGTGGTCTCTGGAAGCATCGGTTAGTCCATTATAAAAGATATCGAGTATTTCATTTTTCTTGAGAGGATGATCAGGCAAAGCATTAAGTAATTGGAAAAACCTCCCCCAAGCTCGTGGGAGACTCTCTTCTTCAATTTGCACAAAGTTAAATATTTCCCGTAAGGCAGCTTGTTTCTTATGAGCGGCAAAATATTTTATAGAGAAGTAGTAAATCATATCCCGGGGACTATGTACACAACCAGGAGCAAGAGAATTAAACCATATCTTAGCATCACCCTTTAATTAGAAAGGAAACAACTTAAGAATATAGTAATAGCAAATTTTCACCTCGTGAGTAAATAGGGTGGCTATATCATTTAGTTTAGTAAGATGTGCCACAACAGTTTCAGATTCATAACCACAGAAAGGATCAGATTCAACCAAAGTAATTAACTCAGGATCGACATCGAATTCATAATCTGTATTTGTAACACAGATAGGGGAAGTAGCAAACGTAGGATCTTACTGCATTCTAGCATTCAAAGACTTTTCTTTCAGCTTAGCTAACAGTTTCTTAAGATCATATCTATCATTGCAAGCAAAAAAGTCTCTGGCAGTTTCCTCATCCATAATATAACCCTTAGGTACAATAGGCAATTCATATCTAGGGGGAGAATCTTCATCATCACTTTCATTAATATCATCAGTTTCAGTAATTTCATTCTCTCTAACCCTAGCAAGTTGTTCATCAAGAAATTCACCTAGTGGCACAGTATTATCAAGCAGAGAAGTAGTATCATCATAAGCATCATGCATAGCAGAAATGACATCATCAAAAACATGCGACATATCAGAATCAATAGCAGGTGTAGGCATCGCAAGTTTACTCAAAACAAAAGGTGAATCAGGTGTAGAGCTAGATAACAGTTCCTTACCTCCTCGTAGTTGAGGAATAGATCTTGGTTTTGTTGTCTTTCAAATTCCTCATAGTGATTAACAAATATAAATCCCACGTGACTCAGATAATAGAGCTATGCTCCCCGGCAACGGCGCCAGAAAAAGGTCTTGATAACCCACAAGTATAGGGGATCACAACAGTTTTCGAGGATAGAGTATTCAACCCAAATTTAGTGATTCGACACAAGGGGAGCCAAAGAATATTCTCAAGTATTAGCAGCTGAGTTGTCATTTCAACCACAGCTGAAAGACTTAATATCTGCAGCAAAGTATTTAGTAGCAAAGTAGTATGGAAGTAACGGTAACAGTGGCAAAACTAATAGTAGCAGTTTTTTAGTAATCACAACAGTGGCAATGGAGAAGTAACTTAGCAAAGATCAATATGAAACGAGCTCGTAGGCAATGGACCAATGATGGATAATTATGCAGGATGGCGTTCATCATGCAACAGTTATAACATAGGGTGACACATAACTAGCTCCAGTTCATCGATATAATGTAGGCATGTATTCCGAATATAGTCATACGTGGCAGGGGGGTCCTATTGGAAACTATGGGATATTAAGGCCTCCTTTTAATAAAGTACCAGACCAAAGCATCAGCACTTAGTGAATACATGAACTCCTCAAACTATGGTCATCACCGGGAAGTGTCCCGACTATTGTCACTCTGGGTTTGACTGATCATAACACATAGTAGGTGACTATAACTTGCAAGATAGGATCAAGAACACACATATATTCATGAAATCATAATAGGTTCAGATCTGAAATCATGGTACTCGGGCCCTAGTGACAAGCATTAAGCATGGCAAAGTCATAGCAACATCAATCTTAGAACATAATGGATACTAAGGATCAAACCCTAACAAAACTAACTCGATTACATGGTAAATCTCATACAACCCATCACCGTCCAGCAAACCTATGATGGGATTACTCACACACGGCGTCGAGCATCATGAAATTGGTGACGGAGGATGGTTGATGATGATGATGGCGATGGATTCCCCTCTCTAGAGCCCCGAATGGACTCCAGATCTGCCCTCCCGAGGAAGAACAGGGCTTGGCAGCGACTTTGTATCGTAAAACACGATGAATCCTTCTCTTTGATTTTTTTCTCCCCGAACATGAATATATGGAGTTGGAGTTGAGGTCGGTGGAGGTCCAGGGGGCCCACAAGACAGGGGGCGCGCCCACGGGGGTAGGGAGCACCACCACCCTTGTGGCTAGGGTGTGGCTCCCCTTAGGTTGATTCTTTCTCCAATATTTTTTATTTTTCCAAAAGTTATCTCCGTGAAGTTTCAGGTCATTCCAAGAACTTTTATTTCTGCACAAAAATAACACCATGGTAGTTCTGCTGAAAACAACATCAGTCCAGGTTAGTTCCATTCAAATCATGCAAATTAGAGTCCAAAACAAGGGCAGAAGAGTTTGGAAAAGTAGATACGATGGAGATGTATCACATATAGACCCACAGGTCTACAATGAACTACTCATGCATTCGGAGAGGCACCAATGAGGATGATGAACCCCTCCATGATGGTGTCTAGATTGGATCTCGTGGTTCCGGAACTTGCGGCATCTGGAATTGTGTTTCGTCGACTCTCCTAGGGTTTTTGGAATATTTGGATATTTATAGGGCGAAGAGGCGGTGCGGGAGGCCACTGAGGTGGGCACAAGCCACCAGGGCACGCCTGGGCCTCCAGGCATGCCCAGGTGGGTTGTGCCCCCCTCGGGGCACCCCTCTGGTATTTCTTTGACCAATGTTGTTCCTTCTGGTCCATAAAAATTCTCCGAAAAGTTTCACTGCATTTGGACTCCGTTTGGTAATGATATTCTATGAAGTAAAAAAACAAGCAAAAAACAGCAACTGGCACTGAGCACTATGTCAATAGGTTAGTCCCAAAAAATAATATAAAGTTTCTATAAAATGATTGTAAAACATCCAAGAATTATAATATAACAGCATGGAACAATAAAAAAATTATAGATACGTTGCAGACGTATCAAAGCATCATACCGGAAATGTTGCAGAGTGCATCTAGAATTATTTTTAGAGGGTGCCAAAAATGGTGTGGACCTTCTACAATTTTTTTGGAGAGAATGGTCATGGAAAACATCTTGTCCCAGCGTGAGGGGATAAGATCCCATGATTCATGGGAGTTATTTTTGGAAAGCCCCCTTTAGGGGCAGCCCCCTTTTGATGACTTTTGGTTGGGTAGGAAAGCCCCCCCCTTTGGGCTTTATCCCAAAGGTACTGAAGCATGTTTTGGGGCTTTCTCCCACCTTTGGTGGGTTGCTTTTTGCCCTCCCTCCACCCCTTGCTCACACTATAAAAGGAGGAGGAGGAGAGGAGCTCTCAAACTCACTCAACTATCTCAAGTTTCTCACCACAAAGGCATGCAGTGATCTGGCTCTCTTTCTCTCACTCCATGAAATAGTTTTGTACTGTCAAGGTTGTCTAGTATTTGGTAGAAATTAGTTATGGATGACGAAGCCCTTCCGGATAGGTGACACTGGATGTGTGCAACCCGGTAGAGAGATCATAGGTTCCATATTCTGTTCGAGGTTCTGTTCGAGGGCTGTCCGGAGTTCTGTCCGGAGGACTGTCTAGGGGCTGTCCAGAGTATGATTCGAGGGAGAACATCCTTATGGTTGGGAGGTTGTAAAATCCTAGCTGCAAGGATCTGCACCGACTCTCCTTCTGCTGTGCTACGAGTTGGTAATGATCAAATCAAACTTTGTATGCATCTTCATAGTGGTCCTGGGCATGTATGTGGTACAGTTTTTTTTTGTTTTCCGGTGCATTACCCTACACGGCGAGGCTAGGCCCGTGCCACAGACAACGGCATTTGGGCTAGACATCTCGCATGACCCCCCTCCCCCCCCCCAAGATTTATGGCCAATGCGTTGATTGTCCCCGGCATTGGTGCCCTCCATCTTGGCAAAGCTCTGTCCAGGCGGTGCGGCAACACATATGTTGCTCCTCCCCATAGCATCGATATTGTGGGACACCCAACAAGGCATCTTGGATTGGCATTTGTGTCTTCTTCGGGCACATCTCCGGCTCCCAGTGGCGCGTCTCGGTGATGTTGCGGTTGTCTATGGCTTGCACCGGTCGGCCTCTCCTGGCCCTAGTCTGCCTCGCGGTGAGGCTCGGGTGTCGCGTTGACCTCAATCTGGGATTCCATATCTGAAGATGGTGGGGCACTGGGCCTGTGACGGGCACGCTCTGTGGCGAGATGGATGTCGCTTATGGTGGAGTAGGTTGGTCGGCCATGGATTTGGGTGGTGAGACGATTGATGAAAGCTACGCTCGTGCGCTCCGGACCGACGACAGCGGCACCCACGGACATCGCTCCCCTGATGAAGGTGTCATCGATGCGGTTCTCACCACCCTACCCTCATTGCGTCAGGGGAAACCCTAGGTCCGAGCTCGTCCAACAGGACAATGACATCAACTTTTATGTTTTATTCTCTCTTGGGGCACCGTCCTGCAGTTGGACCCAGCTATTTAGACCATGTGGATGGTTTGGTGGTCATTGGTGGCTCGTGTGGCATCGGCTAGGTGGGTGTGTGAAGACGAGAGTGTGATGTTGTTGCGGTAGTCGACTCTCCAGTGTGTTCGCGACTCATCGTGGTCCATTTGTTGCGATGGAGTCGGAGCTTTGCAGCGGGTCCATTGGCAACGATGACAGACGATTGATGACCACCTTGACGATCCTTCGTGGCGCCAACATTGCATGGTGATATATTGCTCATTTACTCTTAGGTCCGATGTTCTCTTCCCGCTAGCATGTGTGTTGTTCACTTGGCAAGAATCTTCATGTGGCCGCCTCTGCTTCTACGATGTGTGCTTTGACGGTGGTTGCTTGCGTCGAAGTCGTAGGCGCTTGCTCGGGGAGATGTGTTGACGATGATGCCAAGGTTCAACTTCGTCAATGTTTCCTTCGTAGCGGTATGTGTGGTTTATTTATGTGCTTGATCAAAGGGTTGTGTGGCTTTTCGCTCATTTTTCCTCTAATTAACCGGAAAAATATGTTCTTCTTAATCAATGAAAGTGGCAAACTTGTGTTTTACAAAAATGAAATTAAAAACTGCAACGAAAATTCATACTAACTATGTCCCTCTTTTTTTTTAACACAGTACAGACGCGAGCGCTCATACATACGCGCATACACTCACTCATATGAAAGCACACACGCACATCCTATCAATATGAGCATCTTCGAGAGACTAAGCTGGCATATCATCTTGAGATTTACGAAGTCACCATAAGTGCCTCATAGACGATGAAAACGTCTTCTCCCACTGAAAGCGCATTGCCGGAAATCTTGAAATAAATCCAGAAATAATGCGAGCACAGGGACTTAAACCCTGATGGTCTAGGGATAACACTGTCTCTCTAAACATCCAACCACAGGTTGGTTTGCCCATGTCCCTCTTTTTAGCATCAAGCCACGAACTTAAGAACAGCGTTGAAAAAGATCCACATGAAGAGATCCTGACCATTTTTGTCTCCTCTACTTACTTCTCTATCACACGTGTTGGATGTGAAATTTAGAATAATAAATTGTTGTGTACATCAATCGATGAGAGACCGCCCTTCTTTAAAAAAATTGTCTAAAAAAGAAAAGGCGAAGTTGTTTCAAGATATAAAATCCATGTTAGATCACCAGTTATCGGGCTCGGTTTCGGCGTTCGATTTTTCTAGGTTGGATGTGCTCTCTGCCCACCCTTACGTGTATACGCTCTAAGCATTTATGGTTTCTCATACCGTCGCCGTTGCTGTCGTCATCTGAGAAATTTAGGTCCCCTCGTCTCCGGCTATCATCTTGACACTGAGAGGGACCCCGGATCTTTAAGACCTTTATGTTTTTCGTCAACGTCTAGTGATTATCAAAGTTTTGTGAGAATAAATTTTCTCTTGTTCTTTTGGTGGTGCCATAAGATTAGAGAGTTTTCCGTCCTTGCAGATCCGATTATTCGGATCTGGTGAGTTTATGTTGATATGTCAAGCTTTTTTGTTGGTTTGGTTCTTTGTGAAGGTGAAATCTTTCAACGAGACCATCGTGAAGATATAGTGATTCTACAACCTGCACTTCTAGGGGATCATCCCCAGGCCAAGTACGTTCATCGATCAAGGCTTCCCATCTTTTTGGATAGACAACTCAAGGTGCTTTTAAAAATCATTATTGATAATGTTCGTGCAGGTGAAAGAGTGACAACATCGTTGCTGCAGTCCAATTGCATCCTCTCTACCAAAGTTTTAGGAGTATTTCTTTGAGTAGAGATTGATACCACGAAGAAGTTGTTTTTAAAAGATTTCATTGTAATTCTTAGTCATAAGAGTTAATTGTATATTTTCTTGGATCGTAGGTTAAATCAGTGTTATGAATATGAATAAAGTTACATGTGTTTCTAAAGAAACATGTATACGCTCTAGCGTTCTAGATCGCCCACTATGCAAACCGGAAAACTCCACCGCTCGATTAATGGGTGGGGCAGTGAGATGGGCAGCAGCGCAATGGACTGCCCGACGCAGAGCCCTGCAATTGCAATCAATCGATTATATACAATGTTTGTTTCTGGCGTAGAGTGACTTCATTGAGCAAGCAACAAAGGCAAGTAGCAATAGCGAACGATTAAGAGGATGCTTGGATCCAAGGGACTATTTTTAGTCTGACTAAAAATAGTTTTTTTAGAGGCTAAAATTCCAAGCACCTTGACTAAAGAGAGGCTAGGACTAGTCTCGAGGCTAAATTTTTTTAGTCATAGGAAACCTACTAAAATATGTATTAGCCCTCTCTCTCCTCATTTAATTCCTCTCCTTTAACACATGCGAGTTCTAGATTGGAAGGTTTGAAGGATAATAAATGCTCAATAACTTGATTTAGTCTCTTTAGTATTTGGATTCAAGCATGGATGAGGCTAACAAATTTTAGTCCTACTACTTTTAGTCATGGGACTAAAACATATCCAAACACCCTCTAACAATAATGCACGTCGTGTACGCAGGCAGTATGCGCACGAAACAGAAAAGGGGAGATCCATCAGCCCCCATGATCGAACAGACGAACGATGCATGCATGCGCCACCTATAGTTGCGCACTTGCGTACGTGAACGCACTCCGATTGGTATCGGCATGTCTTTTATTATTTGACCGGTCGAGAGATCTGGCCAACAGGCCAAGGATAAGCCGTGGTGGCATGGGGCCTAACGAGATGCGGCATCACGGTCCAAATGGCCGGAGGAGACCTGGAAAAGCAGGCAGCTGGGCAAGTGTACGTAAGTGGCAACCTAGCTGAAGAGTGAAAGGTCCGGCCAACACTGACCGTTGCACCCGAATGCAAGGCGCCAGCTTGGAACGATGGGGAAGGAACGTTGACTGTTGCGTCAGTGCCCCATGAGTGCAACCAGACCAAAGGGCCGGCGTGGCGTCACGTGGCGTGGATAGGAAATGCGTAGACGCTTGTATGTGTTCCTGCCTTGAGATGTAGCCGGTCAGCAGTACGCCAGTACCGATCGATAGTCCCCGAACCCCGGTGCAGATACAGATGCAGATGCAGATGCATGCAGTTGCGTGGATTCTCGAATCATGCATGTTCAAACTTCAAAAGTGGTGCGACTTCAAACCTGGCGTGCCTCCCTCGATCATGCCTTCTTATCTGAAGTTGATGTGCACAAATTATAGTGGAGCACGTAAAACATGTTTATTACTCTCTCGCAGAGAAAAACTGTTAATGAGGGTAATGCCAACTCCACCGCGCGACCTTATCCTGTCCGCCCCCGTCTGTTTGGGGTAAAAAGAACAAAAGAGGCGGCCCACCGCGCGGCCTCAAACGAACAAATGCTCGGTTTGGGGTGAAACGGACAGCGCGCGGACGGGCGGGACGCGCGCGCTTGTCC